>NW_008795371.1:2708132-2708356 GCF_000699145.1 Aptenodytes forsteri | reverse complement strand
GCGGTGAGCGGGGACGGGAGAGGCCACCTCCCATGGCGCCCTCCCGCCGCGGTTTCTCCTTTTAATCGCCCTTTCCCCCCCCTTCGCCCCAGTCAACTTTCTGCTTTTGTAAGAATTCCTCCTGTGCAGATGGTCCCTTGCGGCGAGCTCGCCTCTCCCGCCGTGGTTTCTCCCTTTAATCGCCCGTTCCCCCCCCTTCCTACACAGCTAGCTAGAGTCTGGAG
>NW_008795371.1:2702991-2707723 GCF_000699145.1 Aptenodytes forsteri | reverse complement strand
CTTTCTGCTTTTGTAAGAAAGCCTCCTGTGAAGATGGTCCCTTGCGGCGAGCTAAAGCTTCTACCTATTTCCCGCTTAGCCAGAAGTACTTGTCGGCGAACGTTTTGTCAGCAGCAGTAACGAGTGTAGCTGTCAGTGGTCCCACAGAAACAGGTTTTGACTTTACAGTACTCAACCTGCATGCTCTCTCTGGTCCCCTCATAAGTAATACCGTTTGGTGAGAGGTTTCACCATGATAGCCTCCTGCAAATGTTCTGAATATTTCCTATTGTAGAATAAGTTACATAATATATATGTTATATAATTTTAATTACCGTGAGGTAAATATAGCAGGCAGCAAGTGAGGCAGCAAATTCAGTTATCTGTAAGATGGGCTGTACTGATAACAGCAAGCACTGCGCAATCATGAGGCTTGGTCATAGGAATATAGCTGTAAGCTCATTTGTAAGGTACTTTTCCAAAGTCTGCTTTGGAAGGAATAGCTTTTTAGGAAGAACACAGTGCCTCCCCAAGAGCTTCACGCAAAAGTTTCATGCGTGACAACAAAAATATTTTAATTAATTTTTATGGGCTTGAGTCAGATTCCAGGTGACCCCAGGAACAAGTCAGTGAGAAAATGGAATTGCTTTGTCCATGTTAGTTGCAGGAAACGAGGTTGTGTTCTCCTTATTGCTGACTCCAAATGAGCATTGCTGTCTGTGCTGAGAAGTCTACTGGAAGCGGTAGAAAGGATTCAGTGGTTTAGGTGAGGGTGGGAATTTGTTGTAAAAAAACCCAAAACTGGAGCAGGAAAGGAGGCTTGCTGACTTCTCTCCAGGGCTATGGATTTGCTGAGCAATAGCATTTATCATGGATAAATTGGTGGCTGTGGATGCAGGCTGAGCACATACGTGTTGATTTAAAGGAGCCATTCCAGTGAAAACTCTATCCTGGGTCAAATGCTCTGTCGGGTAACACCCTAGGAACTCGTACAGTTTGGGTGGTGGTGGTGAATTAGTTCAGTGTGTGTAAATTTAAGAATAAATAAACCAAAAGGAGACATGCAAGCTAAATGATTTTAGTCTCACAGGCACGATACATTAAATAGTAATACAGAATACATTTTCTCACATCCCTGAATGCACAACAGCTGTCTGCTGTATCAAATATTTTTCCTTTAAGGAGTGGGTGGAAAGCAATTCGTGAAGGCTGTGGAAACAGCATGTGAGTGTGATTATTTTCAGGGGTTTGTGCTCAAGTGATTTGGTTTTTATATTCCTCTTAATTTTTTTATGCCCTGTATGCAATTCTTGATTTTCATGGTCCTGTTGAAGCATGCGGAAGAATGTTGCCATCGCCATCTGGCAGCTAGCAATTCCCCGATTGCTCTGGTTGGTAGCTGACCATATTGATGTTGGTAGATCAGCTGTTAGGGCTGTTACCATAAAGATTTACAGTTGTGTTGTATGCTCTGTCAGAGTCTGGAGTTCACCGATGACTTTGTGTGCATGGGTTTACCTGCCTATTACCTGCACTACTCCACAACTTCTCTAAGGAAAGGGTATTTATCCACACGACTAATAAATTAATTTATCTCGATAGAAAATTCACCAGTGATGATATGATTGGGAAAGCATCTTCAAGACTCCAGTCCTGATTGCTGGAGTCCTTGCTCACAAAATCACTAGCAAAATGATTGGTGTTTATGATTGCTCCTATATTTCTGTACTGTCCATCTGATCCATTGCTCCCTAGGTAGCGAAGACCTTTTATTTTTAAAGAAGTGAAAGAAAAAAGGGTGTAACAGTTGCAGAACACAGAGGCATTTCAGCCTTCTATGTAATATACAAGGAAGGGACCGCTGTGTCACAGCAAAGCTGGAAGTTTATAATTTCTGTATGATTTGTGCAGTATGTTTGCCGCATTTGCACATTTGTAAGGAAAGAACCATAACTAGGGATTGAAGCTGGAATGAAACTGGAAATATTTTCTTTGTTGCAAATGGAAAACTGTTGTAATTGTCCAAACCAGGTTTCAGATACCTATTTCTTCAAGTGTTTTAAAATGTTTATAAAGTCTTAGTCGGTCACATTTTCTCATAAAGATCTCTAAATAGCTAAAAGCAGAAAGTTTGTTTTGTTTTGTTTTGTTTTGTTTTTTTTAATGTTGACCACATTGTTTTCTGTTTAATTTTCTTTGTGTGACTATGACAGGATAAGGATATGCAATGCATTTTTTTTTTTTTTTAAACTCCTGTCTTTGCAGTGAACAGGAAGAGTGGCAGAGATGAAAAGGATACTAAGTAAGCAGCAGCTTCAGAAAGGGGTTGGAGATTCTGGGAATAGGTGAAAGACAATATTGCATGGACATAGAATATCGTGCCTCGATGTTTCAAGTGAACATGTTAATTCTGATCAGTCTTAAAGGAAGAGGGCTTAAAAACTGAGTAGGTTAAAGATGCCAAATCTGACCAATGTGGCAGATGATGTATCTGGGAAACATTAGGTTAAATCTCTTTTTAGAATTCTATTGTAATGCAGGATGTGATAGTTACCGATTTGTTTCACAACTCAAGCTACCTGCATGAGTTTCTTTTGAAATTTCTGAGTTGGCCAACTCGTTACAATTTTGGCTCCCCAGAGCAATCTCCTTTAGGTCAGACTCGCGGTATATTTTGGGCCAAAGCATACCTTCCCTGAGGCCTTGAGTACTTGCGAAGTTGTCTGGCATAATTTCTGGAAACTGCATTTACGTTCTGGTCATTTTTCTACAGGTGCCTGGAAATGAAGCTTTTCAAAGAGGACAGTCAACCTGTAGAGATGTAATGCAGAAGGATGGCTGCTATGATATGACTTTTGGTAATGAGCGTGCTTACTGCCAGCATCTGCATGAGAAGGTGACGTGTCATTGTGAACCAAATGGAATATCTTATGGTATTTTGTGTATCTTTAAACCCTATGGCATGGATTATGTGGATATATCATCTTCCACTCAAAGTTTCTAGCTGCAAATAAAAGCCTATGAATGTGACCCTTAAAACCGTAGGTCAGAGGGCAAATAAAAAGTATTGTATTTGAAATTAAGTTTTAATTTTAATACAATTACACATCAGTACAAATAATTGTTAGCATTATTGCTTCCACCTTCTTTAGATCTAGTCAGTTTTCTAATCAATGCTTATCAGTGTTGCAGCTGTACTAACCGGTACTGAGTACCAATACTGGTTAAAAAGTAATGCTGCAAGAGAAACAACACTATTTTCACAGTATGTAAATAGGGGATCTTCCTTATAACTAGAATACGTTAAAGGCCATTCTGCATGAAACGTATAATGATGTCTGTCACTGGGTGCTCTCCTCTAAAGTGAAGTATCATTTATACATCAAAGGGAAAAAGTACATATTTATGTCCCTCAGGGGCACAGAGAATGGAAGTCATTGTGTTGATATTTTAATACAAATTGCTTCCTGCATTTCTAAGTGGCAAATATATGAATATTCATAGAATCACAAGGCCAGATGATCATCCAGTACATGGCATATACGGGAGAAAAACAGAGGAGAATGTTTTAAGGCTCCAGAATCTCCAGTTTGTCTTTGCCTGGGGGTGGTAAGTTTGGTATCGCCCTCCCCTTCCTCCGGAAGATGTCACAGTCGGGGTCTGGGGGTGGGAAGAGTTGAGTTGGAAGGGACGGGCATGGGGCTGCAGAGCCCTCTGTACAGCCTGCTGCTTTCCAAACCTGGGGGACTGCCAAGCAGCAGCCTGTGAGGAATGAACGCTCCTCCACACAGCGTGCCTTTCCTCACTGCGCTTACTATCTCCCTGGAGCGTTTTAGGTTCTCCAGGATTTAAAGTATCCTTTTTCATTGTCCTTGTGTTTTGTAAGTCACCTTGCTCCGAAAGAATAATACGCCAGTAGCTGCAGAGATTATTATTTTTTAATTCTCACTTCCAGAGAGAAGGGTGGGTAGCCCTTAGTAGCTAGGGTCAGAAAAGTGCAGGCCGAGACCCAGGTGGTGGCAAGTAGGTGCCACCTGGGGGCTCTGCAGGCTTGAGAGACGTGTGTGCAGCTGCACATCGGGCTGTGCACCGGGACTGTGCTCCTTGGCGTTTGGAACAGCCGTGCACTTTCGTTAGGCTGTTATGCTGGTGTATCTGAGTAGCTGGCAAACACGACATAAACTTCCCAGCAGGACAGGCTGGGAGAGCTCTTCTGTGGGGAGGGAGGTGGCGCACAAAAGAATGATTTGTCTGTAGCGGTGGCAGGACCCAAATGAGGGCACAGGTTCTTCGCACGCTGGTTCCCACTTCTGCGTGGAAACCACTGGGCAGATTCACCTTTAGCATCACTTGTTTCGGAGAACTGCAGAGTTTATTTGAATGTCTGTCTTGCATTAACATACATATCTTTATGCTTTGACATGTTACGGTTTTGATTGTATGTATTTGAGGAAGCTGCTAACGAATGTTTAAAGCTTGATGTAATTCATATGCAATTTTATTTTGCGAAGTAAGACTGTATATTGATTTATTAAAAGTATTTAGGCGTATTTTAGGATATGTGAATTCAGGGTGAGCGTGGTAGTGTATTTTGAGGCATGTGCATTGCTATCAGTGCTACATGTCGAGGTTTGTGCTGGCGCTTTGGATGAGTTGGGGAGCGGTGGGGAGGGGTCCGTTCCCGTGCGGTGCGTGTTTTTGGGTGCCCGTTGCGGTATCCCTAAGCGGCCGGGGGCCGATGGGTCCCGCTTCT
>NW_008795371.1:2692451-2701732 GCF_000699145.1 Aptenodytes forsteri | reverse complement strand
AATTCTCCGGACTTCGCTGGGCCGCGGCTGTTTATTTGCTTTCGCTTGCCTGGGGGGGACCTAATTCCTGGCGGCGGCGGCAGCCCCGCTGCGGCGTGACTGTGCCTTGCTCGAGGTGGGGGAGAAGTGGAATGAGGGAGAAAAGGGAGCCTGAGGAAACTTAAGGAGAGTTGGTTAGTTTGGGGAAGCTGCTGCCGATTCCGTCAGTCCGCCCGGTAAAGAGGGGACTCCCCTGGGATTCCTCTAACCCCGCCTCAGGGGTGCAGGTACCAGAGGCCCTTCTTTGCTAGTTCCTCAGCGTCGGGGGTCGGCACCAGCCCCGTGGTGAAGAACTCCCTGTACCTCCCTCCCTGTGCCCTAGAAGGTGATCGGAGGAGCGGAGGAAGATGAATTCCCAGCAGCAGAGGATGGCCGCTATAGGAACTGACAAGGAACTGAGCGACTTGCTGGACTTCAGCGCGGTAGGATATTCTCCGAGGTCTTCTCGTGACTTCTGCGTGGTAAAGCGAACTGAGGAGTAGGGGCAGCAGCGTGCAGGGCTTGGCTGGGTCCGTCTCAGCCAAGTTGGACACCTGAACTTTGATGTAATGTCTAGACTTCCAGATTTAATACTGTAATACCAGCTGGGTCAATTGGTTTAACTGGTTAAAATCGGGCTGACCCAGTGATGGCATAATCTAATAATTAACGTTTGTTAAGCTGGCGTGTGGCACTGGTACTTTGGCTTTTTTTTTCTTTTTTCTTTTTTTTTTAAACAAACTGAAAGAAAATTTAATGCCTGTAAATAACAGAGGTTATTCATTGATAGTTTGTACAGTAATTTTGGCTTAGAAAATTACAGATATTTTCTGTGTGATTCTTTTAACAGATTTCAGAAAGGTGCTTGATTTATAAACATAATAGAAAACTACTGCCTCTCAGAAGCTGTCTTTATCCAGTGATTTTAAACTCACAGATCAGTAAGAAATATATTTTAAATAGCAAAATTTAAGATATATAACTATTTTAAATTGCCATCGTAGTAGTAGGTCTCCTTTTAATTTTAAGTTGTTTGTGTTCATGTAGAAAGGAGATTTTAGTGGTATTAATAAATTGCAAGGAGTACTTTAGCTTGTTGGTTTTATGGATCTAAACATGCATCTTACATTCTGTTTATTTTCTAGCAGAAAAACGAATCAATTGTTTCCTATTAACTTTTTTTAAGTTTACATTAATAATTTAGCACAGTTTCAAAGCCAATTTAAATGCATCTTTTTTTCTTGTTTTGCAGATGTTTTCCCCACCTGTTAATAGTGGGAAAACCAGACCAACTACGCTAGGAAGCAGCCAGTTCAGTGGATCAGGTAGGATGCATCCGAGATACATAAAGTTCACGTAACTAGGTCTTGATGTTTCAGCTTAGTTTTCATGTGCTTGAAGTATGGTAATCTTTCATTTGTACACATTCTCATAAGACATTCAGATTAATTAGAGATGTGCTGTTTTGATCTGACTTTATAACATATTTTGTTAACTTTAACCACAGTTTTCTTCTATATGCCTTAGACTACTTGTCCCAGTACAGTGAAGTGTTAAGTATCTCTAGTCATACTGACATGGAAGTTGTCTGTTTATCTGTTGTGTTAAAACTGAATGGCTTCTTTGGTTTTGTTTGTTTGATAAAATCAAACTTACCTGTTCAACTGCCTAGCCCCTGTATGAAAGGGGAAAACACTTAAGTAAAATGCCAAATAATGAAACACTCCTGACTCAAGGATATACTTCTAAATGCAGTTCTTAAGCAAAATGTAAGGGTAATAAAATTTTTTGGTACTGTGTAGTTCTCAAAGTCTTGACGAATAGAATTCTCTCATGTTGAACCTTTATCAGTGCATCTGGAAAACTAGTAACTATTTACATGTTGCATGTATTTTGTGGCTTCAGTGTCTTTTCATTGAGGTCCACCTAATGGCTGTTTTCAGAGACTTTTAAGCTAAGCCTGTAATAGGAAGTAAGTGCAATTTTTTAACAGATACCCCTTACAAGAATGATACATAGTATATTGGTTACTACTTACAAAAGAGAAACTAAAGTAACTTTTTGATAATGCGTTTTATTCTTGTTTGTGTGTGCTTATTTTCTGTGAATACAGTGAAGTGATATTTTTGTTTTTATGAATACAACAAAGTGAATGTTTATGTTTTTAGTTAAGGCTAATGAAAATAAATTTTTAGAATGCCGGTAGAGGAGTGAAATAGTTACTTGAAGTTGTGCAGTAACATCGCCTGTTTGCTACTTACATTCTCAGAGCTGTTACTTTGAGAGTCCAAATGACACCTTGCATTTTAGTGGCAGTTTAGAATTTTTGTTTTTAAAAGCATCTTAAAACTCCTGAATTGTATAATTTTGCAAACTCTCCGGAGACTATCTCCCACGTTTAATTTTATGAAAGTACGTAGCAAATGTGGTAATTGTAACATACTTGAAGAAGCATTTTACTTTTTCTCTCCTAAAATATCTAAGTGGTTTTGTCTTGCTCTTTGAAAGTACATCAGGTTTAAATTATTGGCAATAATAAGACAGCAAATCCGTATACAATGTAGTTAATATTTTTTCTTTTTTTTTTTTTAATACAAGTATTCAAGACAGTTGTTTCTCAAAAGCTTGTTTTAAAAGACATTCAGGCAGCTAAAACTTATTGTGGGGAGCACAACCTGAGCATCTCGTCCTCCTTTCCCCTTGCTTTTCCTGAATGAGTAGAATAATTTTCTGTTGAATAATAAAGCTTTCATTTTTAGTTTACCTCTTAGATCAGTCTTAGGTAATGCGGCTTGCCCTATTTGTAGGTAGTGTTTCCCCTTCTTTCCTTGGATGGCTCAAGAAAAGGGAGAATGCCAGAATACTTAGCTTTTTGGGAGAAACAGTGTTATTGACTCCTTGAATTTCTTTACCAATATGGTATATTATCACATAGATACCAATCATGAACAATACACTGCAGCTGTCAAACAAGCTACAACCTCAACTGAATTCCCCTTGGAAAAGATAATGGTATATAGTTGTGGGTTTTAATTCAAAACATTTCTAGTTGTAGAGATTTACTGGTTAGTGGGATTATATGCCCTAATTCTTGTAATGTTACGACCTAAGCGTTGACCTAGGGGGATTACTCTGCAGGAGTGAGAGGTGACAAACTTCTATATTAGTTGTGTTCTGAGTCAGTGTTAAGTGTTGTAGAAAGACTATGTTAAGATCATTGACGAAGTACAGACATTTAATTTCTAGCACTCTGATTTAATTGTGATCTTGCTTTAATTTCCAGTGTTCTGTAACTTCTAGGACAAACAATGTTTGAAAACTTTTTTTTTTTGTGTGTGTGTGCTAGAGGCCACTTTTTAAAGAGAAACATGAAAGGAGGAGGTATTTATTCCTTTGAGCTATCTGGTACCAAAAAGCACAGCATGCACAGATTCCTAAACAGTATTTTTATTTTTTCTTTGAATACGGAATGATGCTACCTCTTACAGTGACTTTCTGTGATTTTGATGGTAATTACAGAAGTGAAGCTTGCTTCAGTATCTTTCCCGTTAAACTCGGTTGTTTTATTTTTCTGATGTCTTTACAAGTATACTAAAGGAAAGTGTTTTCTTTTTCTTAGTTGGAATAAGAATGTGTTTATTGTTTGTTATTAAAGAGCCCCCTTTTCTCATTTAAACTTAAAATAAACAAATCTGAAAACACCTTCTCTGCCCGCCGCCCCCAACCTATAGGTGATTCGAGATCACCAGCAGCCTAATGACCCCCATGAAGTAGGTGAAAATCAATTGCTTGTCTGCGTGGCTCTTAAGACTGCATATTTCTGGGAAATCTGATTGAAGGAAAGACCCCTGTTTAAAAGGACAAATGAGTTGCTGTTCAAGGATGGTTAAGTTCTGTTTGGTTTTCAGGTGTGGCCTTGTGAAGTGTTGGAAATACTAGCGTGTACGTTATTATTTCTGATGTAACAAGCTTGATCTGGTATAATTCTGCAATATTTCTGTTGATTATGCTGTAAAAATATAGGTGTAACTGGGTTGCATAAATAAAACAGCTAATATGACTGATATCTAAGTTGTAAGAAAATACTGTCATGGATTAACGTATGAACATTGTATTTTGATTAAGAGATAGCTAAAGTCTGCTGTTGGGGCAGGCTTGCTTTCTACAAGTCAATCACTTATGAATGAAAGCTGCAGATGAAATAAGTGAACTAATCTGATATATCATAGTATCTTATGACAGTAAGTCGTGTAAGCTGATGATAAAGTCAAATTAACTTGGTCAGAGTACTGGTGAAAATAAACATATTGGAAAAGTTAAGCCACAAAATATTCCTTGTCATACCTGTTTTAATTACCTCTTGATTAAAACAGAACTTACCATTTTTTTCTCCTCCAAAACCAACTTGTAAAGATAAATGCATTTCTGTCTTAGAAATCGTAGAACGAGAAGGCAAAGGTCAGAGACATGCTCTGTTGGGCTTTTTAATCAGGCTTTTTTGCAGATTTTATTTAAAATTTAATTTTTCTGTGTTGCTACTATGGTTAATAGCAGTGTTTATGATTTACAGTGGAATTTTGCTTTGTTTTGCTTTTGTCAAAACCACAAAATGTATGCCAATACAAACCTGGATCGTTACCCATTTTGCCCAATGCCCTTTATTACAGTAACTCCATTAAAATCCAGTCACGATATTCAGGTGCCTTCCATGGGCAATAATAGTGCAATTTTCCTATGGTTCCCGGTAGGTTTGATCTCAATTTCAATTTTTCCTGCGATTGAAATTTTTTAATCTCAGGTGTGGTACCCTAAAATATCCCCCCCCCCCCCCTCTCTCTTTTTTGCAAAGAACTTCTTTTATGTTAAAGAAGAACATGTCTGAGACAATATTTTCCTGTGTGGCCTACTATCTTCAATTTTTGTAGCCTCCTCATTGTACCAATAGCATTATTTTTGCATGTGGCTGTGCACGGGCATATGTGAGGTATCAGTCAAAAAGCTGAAGTAAGATAATGTGGATATCTAACAGAAAACAAAGTGGTAAGAGTTTAAAGTAAGAGGTACAGTTCAAGAGCTAAGTCATCCAAACATGACACTTCTCTTGCCTGTAAGATTCTTCTGAAGTTCATGAAAAAATGAGTACATGCATTTGTGTGTGGACAGCTTTGGGCACAAATCTTGTGTGTACCGAGACATTCCTCATACTAGACCTACATGCAAAAAAACCTTCTGAATGTATCTATTTAGTATCAGCTTGGTCCCCTTTTATGCAAATTCAAGAGGCTGCCCTTTCCACTTCTGTCTACTAATGTACTGAGTTTGTAAGGAATGGATTGGGATAGGCCACTAATTAGTAGCTTGATGCAAAGACCATTTAAGTTGATAGCCTGCCATTAACCTGAGCGTTCCTAAATTAGGGCCATGTGACTTGAGACTGGACACAATGGCAATTCTTTAGCAGGTCTATTAAGTTACCAAACAGTACTTCCAAAATTAGCAAAACCTGACTTGATTACTGTTTGTCAGTCCCATAAACTCTTATTTCCTTTTTAGTTTTGCATCATCAGTTCCTTGTAAAACAAACAAAAAAACTTGGGAGAGTTACCTGGATGGGCAATGTTTTAAATGCCGCGTTCATTAATCTACAGCAAGTGTTGAAGAGAAAAGTCACTCTTAACTCTGACAGCCAAATCACAGCCTTGGAGAAAACTGCAGAAAGATGAGACTTTTTATGTATGCCAATTAGTGCTCCTAACCTTTCAAAATACATTATTTTTTCTTCTTTTTATCAGAACTGTAATTCCTAAGAAGAATCAACTCTCTGATATCGTTCTATGTGTGTTTCTGATGCAGTCACCCATTGAGGTGCAGGAAATTTCTAGTGCTTGCTCCTAATCTCTGAATCAAGGAGTTGATGAGAGGTCTCATGTAGTCACAGTCTTGTCCTACAATGTGTTAGGTCATGACAGACTCTTGTAAATTTAAAAAAAAAAAAAAAAAGTGGAAGGCCTATATTTCAGGAATTTGATCTGTATTTCTGGTTTTGTCATCCAAAATATGTTATGATCCTGTGTGGTTTTGTTTGCTGTTCAAAAGAAGATAAGCTTATTGTGTGTTAAATGCCAGAAATCTAGGGTGGCCTGTTAAAATAAACATTAGGTCATGCAGCTATGTGGCTTTTTTATTATTTTTATTTTTAATATGTAGTTTGTCCTCTAGCTCCATTAAAAGTGAACCAGTGGACCTGGTAACCTGGTATTTCATCTTGGGTCTGAGGGGTGCTAAATTCTGTCCTCTTGTGAAGAGCCTGGGAAGAGTTGTAGAAGCCTCATGCTTGAAAGCAGAAAGGTATCCATAGCTTCTTTCCCCTCTAGTTGTTTGTGGGGGAGACCCATGGATAAGCCTTCAAATGGGCCAAACGCAAGTGAGATGAAGATTTCAGTCTGGATCCTTCACCTATTGCATTTAGAAACCTAGAAGGGTGTTACAATGCTAGTAAGTATGTGACTCTGCAGCTTGCCTGTTGGCAGCTTCTGTCGCACTATTGCTGTCTCTTTTCCTCCTCCCCTTCCCTTTGGAAAGATAAATTATCAGACACTTACTCCATGAACCATCTTGAAAAGTACAGCATGTAAAAGGGCTAAGTAACTGCTTCCATATTCCTGTTTAAGAAAGAAGAGGAGAAAAAAAATGTTGGACACATGGAGGGAACCGATAACCCAACTTTAAAGCAGACAGTGTCTCGCAGGGTGTTTGTGGTCACGTGGTTATTGAGTTATTTTGTGAATTAAAAAAAAAAAAAGGAAAAAAGTTACTAGAACAGCTAGGTGTTCTGAATCTAGCTTGGTGAGCGGATAAGTAGGTGTTCATCCATAATTTATTGCCATTGGTTATGGTTTTGAAATGGCTGTTACCACTTAAAGTGATGGTATGAACCTCATGTCAATTGGTCAGAATCCTTGCTGTCTTCCAAATAGCTAATTTTAGAATTTTTAGGAGCGTTTGGCCTGTCTTCTGTTTAGAGATACACTTGACACTGTTAGTAAGGGAAACTGTAACTTTTGCTGTATTGGCATGTAGAAAGCATTCTTTCAAAAAGTTGATCTCTTATTTCCAGCAATTAGTTTTCCCTTGGCGAGAGCAGTGATGTGATGGCTGTGTTTGCAAGCACAGCATCTAACCTCCAATCCCTATATAAATGTTACTGTCTCGCAACGCCAGGAAGATCTTTGCAATGTTACTTCTGGGTGGCTTCAGAAGGTCTGGGGTCGCAGTAGTGCCTTGTCCTTTCTTGATGTGGATGGGGTACCTCCCACCATCACCCTCCACCCCAGCCAGTAGCTCTTTGGTCTGCCAAATTTTTCTGATCTACTGTAAGTGATGAAGAGTATCCAGATGCTTTGGAGAGTGGTCTTAATGGCATGTGAGAACGAATATGATTTGGAGTTGCCTGTTGCTGTATTTTTGGATTTACCCAGAGAGCAGTGTTGATATAAATGTAAACATGAGGACTAAAGGTTTGCGTGAAGTGGAGGAAGATTCCTGAAAAGAGGCTGAGGAGAAATTGCATGTTATCTGAGGAATTCCTTTTCTTTAAAGAGAAGTATAGATGAGGTTTTCTTAGGTATTTTTGTGTCCTTTAATGGCAGTTGAACTTGTCCTCAGTCCCTTAATTACTGCAGAACTTTTATTATGTCTGTAGCTTTTGCTAAGGTTTGGGGTTTTTTGGTTTTATTTGTTTGTGGTCTTTTTTTGGTCTTTGGCAAGGGAATCTTATGTTAAAAGCTTGTCATTCATACCTACATGCCAAAGTTCCCTCTTCCTCCCACTTCTTTCCAGCTGTCACACAAGGACTTAACCCCTTAGTCATTTTGCTATCAAGTTGGTATGACAGCTGTTTGTCTCGGATAATTCTACTTTATCCATAGTTGAGCCTATAGATACCGTTATATGATTTCTGTTAATCTACTATATCCTATAAACTTGGTAAACTGTATTTTCTTTAAGTTGCTAAAGGTCTAGTGTAATTTTTCATGGTTGAGATTTGTGTGTATTTATTGATGAACAGGAGGATGTTTAAGGCACTAATATAATAATTTATCACTTAGTAAGACAGGAGTTTGTGGACACTATTTTTAAAATTGAAAGATGTGCCTAAACTTGAGTAGTTTACTAGACCTCTTGAGCTGACTTCCCTTGACCATGGAGATGCAGTTATTTTTTTGGTACTCTAATGTTGAAGGATTATGTTTTTGGGGAACAGCATTGAGCATTTTTAGAAGATTTGTAAAATTTCTTAGATTACCTATAGAGCCAGATGTGATCTACATGATATAATAAATAAATCTTCTATCTTAAATTTCCTTCAAAATAAATTTCCTTCAAAATAAAGATAAGTTTATCATATTTGAAAATTCAGTTTCAATAAATGACTTCACTGAATAAAGTATATTCTCTAAAAAGCTTTTTTTAGAGGCATTGTCTAATTTAATGTGTTAGCACTTCTTCAGAAGTACATAGCAAAACTTGATTAGTTTTGTATGTTCTCCTGTAAGGAAGTCACTAAATTTAAATAGTAAATAAAGAAATAAGAAAAGGCACTATTTTCTTCTGCATATGAATTATTTGATGGAGATTGTTATTGAACACTCATAACTAGTTTTAAATTGTGTGTACACCTTAATCACTTTTTTGGTTATTAAGCATTGTAAGAAAAGTGAGGAAAGTATTATTTCAGTGCATAATTATTATTCTGAGGACAGGAAATGTATTTTTAATCTTTATTTTTTTCTGTCTTAACCCAATTTGTTGGGTTTTTTATTAATACGAAAGTCTAGAAGTCCCCAGTTCTATTGTATACCTCAACCTGATGATTTGGAAGTACTTGTGGACTTTTAAAATACTACAATCCATTATTTACTAGTGGTTGTAGGGGCAAAGTTTTTCTTCTATTATGAGTCTAAGATGAGATAATGATAATTTTTTTTTTAATGTTTTGAATGAATGCCTTGTTTTTTTTCATTTGTAAAACAAAGCTGTGTTTGTAAACACAACATTCAAAAACATAAAGGACATACTTTTTTGGTGAAGATGTTAACTGAATACCAAGAATGATCAGAAAGAGCAGCTTTTGTTATATTTAATAATATCTCACTGTCTTCAGAGGATAATCAGGCTAAAATGTACCCAACCAATCTTTAGGACTTTGTTAGATTCTTTTTGTATGCTAGGGATGTGATTTTTTTTTTTTTTTTTGAAAGAAG
>NW_008795371.1:2652025-2692437 GCF_000699145.1 Aptenodytes forsteri | reverse complement strand
TTTTTTTTTTTTCTGAAAGATGGAGCTGAAATTGCTTTAAATGAAATAAACTGCATATTCTTACCAATGTAATGCAGAAAAATCTCGCTTTATCACATCAAAATAATTGTTGCTGGTGTTTTAAAGAAGTACTTGGAATGGGGGGTGGAAGCGAAAGAGACTTGATAAAAAGGGTTTACTTTACAGTCCTGTTAGTAGGGTAATGCTCTTTAGGAATGCTAGTAAAACCTTAGCATAAAACTAAGTAAGTCTAATCTTGGAGAGGGAAGTTGTACACTTCCATATTAGTGCTATGAAAAAAACTGCTCATGCTGTAGAATTGCATTTAAAAAAGAAGGTAAAAAGTGTACATTTCTGGTATTACACACAATTTCTCTTAATTGGTAAGTGGAAAATAGGTAGATATTTTTTACATATAGCTGACAGTTTTGAATTAATAAATTTTTTTTCTGAAATAAATCTTGTTTGTTGCAGTGGACATGACTTCTTGCTCCTGAAGTTTGCCTATATTGTTTCTCGTAAGCATGTGAGAGATTTATGTTATGCTTTTCAAGTCTGCTTTTTTTGGTATTGCAGACTCGTTTTTTTCTGTACCAGTTGTAGCTGCAGAAATGGTGGTATCTCTGTGTCTTTTTCAGGTTGTTATGTGGAGTTCTAGTAATAGGTTGAACCACTTGCTTTTGCTGTTCTGCTTTCCTTTGCATGAACAAAACTGCAGGAAACATTTTGTTTGTGCCTTGTCTCTGAAAGAGCTCTTGCTGCTGATGAAGATGAAGCAGTGATAACACGGAGAAGCTTAAGTTAGTCTGGGTTGGAGTTTTATATAGAAGTGTACTCCGAGCCTTGATTTGTGAAAATTACATTTTAGACGGTGTATTTTTTCCCCTTTTTAAATACAAAGATGAATAGGCAGAACTGATTGTTAGAAAAACATACCTAGTAAAACAAAATCCAAATTTGGTCATTTCTAGTTGTGTACATTTTGTGGGTAAAATACTAATGAATATCAGACCATGAATGTGCATGTTCTGTGTGTTAAATGAAATTGAGTTTAAACCAAAGTTTACCCCAATTCAATATAAACAAGAACTTGGTCTGTAGCATTACCTGGTGTCTGTATTTATTCTGTTTAGAGTATCACCAAAATATATTGCTAATTTTAATATGTAAATCAGTGTCTTCGGAGAGTGAATTAATTTATAGTCCTCCTGTCTTCTTCCATGTTCAGGTTTTACAGACAAAATCTTTAGTGTATTGAATGGTTTCAAGTCTTACCTAAAATAAAAACTGAATGCACTTGTATGTACTATCTGCATTTTTAACATCTATCTAAAAGTCCAAAATAAACTGTTTTTTTACTTGAATGAGGCAGTAAGAAGGGAACCAGACAGAAGATTTAGCGAAACATGAAACTTACTGAGTGTGATTTGTACCTATTAGCATATAATGTGTGAGAAAAATGTAAAGAGTTTGATTTAAAATAACATTGCTTTGCAAACTTGGTTTCTCTAGTTCTGTTGGAAAACATGTTTAAAGCCTAAAAGATGTAGATAAATCCATGATAAAGTAATTGAATTTCACATTTTCCATGCTGCAGGGATGTCTTGTAACCAAATATCTCTTGAATTTTCTACTGTGTTGCATTAGTGTTAGTAGGGTGCTGTGGAGATAAATATACTTCAGAAATTCCTAAAGTATTTTTAGTCTTCTGTAGGAGAATGGAATTCAATGTTTATATTTTTATTTTTTGTTTATTTGAATGCAAGGTACTATTGTCTTGGTGTTATCCCAAGAGCTATTGTGGCTACTCTGTGAAATGATTAAACCAGACAGCTTTGCTTGTAGGACAAACATTTTTTTTATATTGTGATGTTTCGATGATTTTCAATGCGACACCTATCCCGTTCCAGTTTCTTTATGCAGCAACTTCATGAGTCATAATCCTTGCAAAAGAACACAGCTTAAAATAATCAGATTGTTTCTTTGCAATTCTATTCACTGCCCACTGCAAATAAACAAGAGCAGAAATGACAATATCATTTAATCCTTTAATGTTTGCTTTTGACGTGCAAAACATTCTCTTGTAATAGAGAAGTAATCCATAAGGAGGGTAGCTGCTCTTTCATCTTCCTGAATGCTAAATGAAGCCAAGGCTTTTATGAAGAGATGGTGATTTAATGAAGATTGACCGAGTTTTGGAGTAATGAAAAGCTTTTGTATATTTCTAAAAATGATGCGTGGTGCTTACTACTGCAGAGTTCAAATGGCTGTGTTCTGTAGTATGTCTTTGCAAGACTAGTGCTTGTGATGCTTAGGTGCAAGGTGATTGAATGGTATGGTAAATCAGAAATTTTTTCCTTCGTTTGATTTTTATAAAAGAAATGCACATCTCTGTCACTTTATGTGTATAAATGCATGTAATGTCTGACGTGTTCCCTGCTCTGTGTAATGCTTTTATTTTGGTAACCTTGAAAATATCTCTGATATTGTATTCCCTTGCCAGAGGACAGTAATAAGCACACAAAAAAATGGAGCATGAACTTTGTCAATATTACTTATGACAGGAACATCTGTATTAGATATTTTTCTTGCAGGTACTTGTAAGATGCGGAATTTAAAAAGCTCCTCAACTGGAAAAAAAAACCCACAACCCCCCCCCAACAAACCTTCCCCCCCCCCCCCAAAACTGAAACAACCACCAAACAAAAAAACCTCCCAAAAACCCAAACAAACCAAAACCCCCATCTTTTTTCCCTTTCAGTTGTTCATTTCATTAGTTTATTTGGAATATTTTTTTAATAATCTGTAATATTACTACTTGCAAAGCAAGCTAGATACCACCTGATACTTCAAAAGGAAGCAGAGAGAGGCTTTAAAGGATGGGAGACCATATCCTCTCCAGAACATACTCTCCCAACAGTCTTTCGGGTCTTCGTGAATCAGCAAAAGGGCTTTTTATTTTTCCCTCTTTGTAAGTCAACCCCTTTAAAGTGGAAAGTAGTCAACTTCTATAAAAATTAATCTTTTTTTCTTCCACCAAGACTTTAAAGAAGCTTGTGATTCTTTACAAAAAGAAACTTTACAAAAGTTTCTGCTTGTATGTTAGTCTTCAGTATATGAGCGCTGTACTGCACAACGAGAAGTAATCTTAAAGGTTGCTAAACTATTTTAGGGTTGCCAGGAACGTAAAGAATGCAACCACGTTGTTACGTTTCTCATTGTGTTACAGGAAAGATATATCTAATCATCTGGGGTGAATGAACTTAGGTGATCAACAACAGGCTGGTTTTTGCCTACTTTTTGAAAACTGTCTTGTAATAAAAGTGCAGAAGTGGATAAGTAACTTAAATTACCTTCTTATCCTTTTTAATGGCTTGAATTGCTGGCTAGTCCCTATGTAGTAGTATACCAACTCTTAAAAGTATAAGAGGGATATATATGGCACGGATGCTTAAAACTCTACATGTTAGGTGAATAAATTCCAAGACATGTCAAGGCTGTGCATTCGTGAATACATTTCTGGGTAGAAGGTGAACCATTATACAAGATTACTTTTTTTTTTAGAGTGATGCAGTAAAACCAGAGTTTAGATTTATGCATGTCCATTATACTTATTAAACCCACTTTATTTTCAAGATACTTGTTGAGTACTGAGTAACTGCTTCAGTAATCTGCTTATTTACTATGTACTAACGCTTCCTTTTTCCTTTTCTCCCATCCTGTTAGGGGAAATTGGGATCAGAGAAGAGGTAAATGCCTGCATATGGGAGATGCTGTGTAATGCAATTTATATTCTGTGCTAATGGTTATATTCCTTTTGGCCTTTGAATAGTCTATATTTGTTTTATAAAGTGAATGGCATTTTTTCTCCTAGATGCAGCTGTTTATTTGTAGGTAACCTAAGTGCCCTGTGAACTATCATAAAAAAAAACCTGTTTTGTACCTTATATTTCTGCAAGTGAAAACTGGTATGTATATGACAATGTGACTTGTGCTGCAGTGAGGAATCAGTCGGAGTTTGGCCATCTCTCATGTATGTGTCATAGGTTGTCTCCAAATTGGATACTGGAGAACATGCTGTTGCCATAGCAATGAAAGTCCTTTTGAAGGCAGGATTCTTGGCAGAGCTGTTGCATCTCCTAAAGTGCTTGGTGCATTGATCTGAAAGTACCTTGTCAGTATTAGCACATAGCTGTAGTGAAAAGCGCGGGAAGTATAGATTTCTTTAAAATACATGATTTTCTTTTTTTCACAGCTAATTATTGGTTGAACCCCCTGTTCATAAAGCTACAGCTTTTTAAAATCTTACACTGTGAACAATTCTTATATTTAACATACTTAGCTTGAATGCATATATAGATTGAGCTGTCGTAACAGCTAACTAGTGTTTATTGCAAAAGTATCACTGTATGACTTTCATAGTTTCCTGCAGTACTTGTCCCTTTTAGTAGTTTGAAAATATATTTTGAGAGAGTTTCCTCCATGATTTTGGTTATCGCAAAACAGTTGTGAAAATATGCTGCTTTATTCATAATGCTTTTCAACTTGATGTGTTCCTTTTTTCTAAGTGAAATGGTTGCCTTGCTCCCGTATTATTTATATTGCAGAACCCTCAATGTGACACTAATGGGGGAGAATCACTTGTGGAGATGCACAGTTCTGTATTTATTTGGAAAATGTACCTTACGTAGTATCCCTTTTTCAGCAAACACGGATAGATCTTTGTGTATAAATATTTCCTTGGAGTGTTTTGTTATCAAATTAAGAAAAGGCTGTGAATTTCTCGTGTCCAATCAGGTATATAATTTTTCTTGACAAGTGAGGTTTTCTTCCCTGGAATGAAGTGTAGGAGTTCAAAGGCAACTTGTATAGCGCAGATACTCTAGACAGCAGTAACATTCATTTCTACATGTGCTGTGAGGATGGAGTTGATTAATTTTTTCCTTATTTAAAAAGATCAAAATTTTTAAACTGAGGAATATAAAGAAAAAATGAAAACTTTTTCTCTCCAGGAGACAATGTGATTAACACTGTAGAGCATATTCTTTCATGTGGACTGGGATTTCCATGTTTAAGGGTTCCTTTATTACTGAAAGAGCCTCTAGAAGAGAAGAATTTTGAAGTTACCCATATAGCTTGCTCCATCCTTTGCAGCTTTTTACGGAACATAGTCTTTAGCTTTATCACTTTCTCTGAAATAATTGATATGGATGAAAATTAAACAAATACTTCATTCTTTTTTCTCCTTTGAGTGAAGTTAAGGAAGAATGAAATAATTAATACTTTATTTGTACTTGAAAATAACTTTCTGCCTGCTGTAGCAGATGTGTGCATGTGCCATACTAGTGATCTTTAGCTTGGGTTTTGTTTTTTAATCCTTGCCCCCTCTTGCCCCTTTCTCAGAGTAGGAAAGAAGCATAGCTTCAGGTTGGCTTGGCCTTGGGAAGCGTTACTGAGCTGCTGCTCTAAGCAGTTTAGACAGGACTTGTTACTTACAGTCTCTACATGTGTTGGTCTAACCTGGATAGACAAGTCGTGGTGTAAGTGACCTTGGCATGGTGACCAGATCCTGTACCAAGGAGAGGTCAGCCTTGATTACACTGAGAGTGTGAACCAAGGGAATTAGACTCTGCAGGGTGTCTGCTTGTTGTTTTCCCTTTTAAAGCAAATTTAATGCTGCATCAGCGGACATGGGTACTGAAGCTCTCTAGCTATCCTTGGGAATGAACACAACATTAATAACTCAAGTTTCCTCTAACTGTTTTGCTAGTTGGTCTCAAGTCATGTTTGGGGAAAAAAAGGTCTTTCACGGCTCCAACAAAAGTTCTGTTTATGTGTCCTTTTAAGCCTTTGAGTCAATTAATACTGATTGAGTAGGCGCTGTTTTTGGGGTTGTGGCAATAGGTTCACTGAAATACATTGAGATAAGCTCATTGTGTTCTGAATATGTAAGTTTGTATTAATACTGGTCTGATTTCGTCAGGCTTGGCAAAGATAACATTTCAAATGAGTTTAGTATGAGAAGTTAGGTATTTATCTTTTGAAATTCTCATTCTGAAAGAATTTTATACTTGGATGACTGATTCTAAAATGAAATGAACAGCTCATGTAATTCATGTAACAAGCTTCCGTCTTGAAATATTCAATACTTTTCAATATCCTCTGGTTTAGTTTCCATCTATGCTACTGTTTTATCAGATCCGTTAAATTACAGGGATATGGCATACTGAATTATGAACAAAATATAAAATTCTCAAAATGTGAAATTTGTTTGTCTTAATGACTTTTTTCATGGAAATTCACTAGGAATAGCAAATTCCTAGGACATATTATTACTCACTTGATACTTAGTGCTGTTATTTTTGTAATTTAAATAAGCTAAAGAAGGCATTAATATCTCCATCAAAAACTTTTGCCAAGATTGTATTATTGCATAATGAAGAGAGGATAATCTTGAGTTTTAAAGGATGTAGCTAAGAGGCAAAATTTCTGTTCCTATCTTGTTGCATAGTTCCTATGTCCCTTTGAGGAACTGCTTTTTTTTCCTTTTCTATTTTCTGGTTTCCTCAGCTGTAAAATGAGGGCTAGTGTTCACACTGTAGAAGAGACAGTAAGTGTGTTTTAACTTTCTCAGTACAGGGAAATGGTGGACTTGGAATGGGTTAATAGGAGTAACTTCATATGACCTAAGCAGAGTTAAATTAGCTTGCATGTATTTTCAGTGTTAATATCTACTCCCTCCTTTTGTATATAATTTCTATGTCTCTGCTTGTTTAATTCAATCTTTTACTTACGTTGATAAAGTTTTTGGGTTTTTCTTTTTCAATTCAGTTCTTACTGTATCTACTATACAGCTTTTTAAATGTATGTTCTGTTATTTAAAAATGTGGAAATGCAAATTTCAGTCTAGGATTCATAGCAACATTCTAGAAACTGTTTCAGTACACCTTCACAGATTACATATGCTTCTCATTTCTGTAAATTTTATTTTAATTAATCCAAATAAGAAAGTGCAGATAAATATTTATTAGTATTTATATTAATAGTATAATATAAATTAAAATTTAGGCACAGAAAGCGCCTAAATTTCTTCAAGGAAGAAAATTACTAGTCTAAAAAGATTTCCTGATACATAAACAGAAAACAGCCCTGTCCATAGCTATCCTTTGTATTTAGTGGATTAAATTCACTTTGACAGCTGGATATATGTACCAGTGTCTAGCCTATGGCCATGATCTAATAATCATGGATATGGTAACAAGTCGTCTAAAAAGATTCAGTAATCAAGTGTGTCTTTTGACAAAACCTACTCTGACTGAAACAAGAAATGAGGCTGTGTTAAATGTGACTGCATTTGCTCCTGTGCCTGTATTCTGAATACTTAATATATACCCTTTGGGATGTTGTAGACAGACCCTATGCTTTAACAGAGATGGAAAAGCTAATTGTGCTACAACAGTGTGTGTTTTAAAGTTATGAAACAAATTTCATCTAACCTAATGATCACGAAGAACTTAGTTTCAAAACATTAATCTCTCTTTCCCCTGAAGTGCTTTTTAACTTGTTTCTTTCTTCTGTCATAAAAATAGTTGTATACCATTAAATAGAGCCTTTTGTGAAATACACAATTCTTATATCATAATTCTGGCATGCAAGGGGAAGTTTAAGAAGTACTGATGAGTAAATACATGTGAAAGGGGAAGACTTCAAGCATTACAGATATTTTGAAAACAAATACTTTATTACATGCTAAGAGCGTGCTTTGGTCTCAATTACATTTGACTAGTAAAACCTACATTGTACATAAATATCCTTTAAGAGAAAAACAATGTCTTGGCCCTCAAACAATCCTTTGTAATGTGAAATTAAACTAGTGTATTTTGCCAAACTAACATGTTGTGACTGTTGTTTTATATTTGGTTCTAGCTTTTTGGGGAAAAAAGCTGCTTTACATTTTATAAACCTCAGTAAAATCAACCAGGTTAGGATAAAAACAACAGGTGTTCCAAAAATTGTAACTTTGTTCTCTCTTCTTTTATTTTGTTGCAGGTATAGCTAGCAGGAACGGTGTTTTAGAAAACACTGAAGGGGGAGAGAGTGTGAACCAGTTTAAGGAATGAAACATTCCATTAGGAAGGTGAATTAACTGTTCACCCCAATTTATAGGTTACATTTCAGCAACTTCTGAATGTGATACTTGTTGAGGCTCTTTTTTTTTTTTGTTTAAATCATGTCAACTTTCTCATCTTTTTGTAGTTCAAGTGATTTGAGGTACTTATTTTTAAACTTCATAGCAGCTTTTATAAGAAGTAGGATGTTTGCACTGAAGCTAGTATTTGGGGAGATGCAGAAAGCTGGGGAAATCAGGAGGTAGAATTATCTTCCAGGAGATTGATCTGGTTGAAACCGTTAGTGTGGGAAGGTTATTTGCTTTTCCACGTGCCTGATGTGCAAGAAACTTTGGGGATTCTTGACAATTTTTGTTGTTAATGTGCAAGGTATATGTTTGATCCTTTGCTGTTTTGTTATTGTAGATAAATGTCTTCTCCAACTTGTTGTTGAAGAATATTTGTCTGGGTTAAGTGGTAATGACACAGAATATGAAAGCAACTTTCATATTTATTTTGGCAGGATTGCGTTATCCAAAAACTCAGAACAAAGCTTAAGAGCATCAACATTTGTAAAGAGTAGTGTTCAACTTTGAAGCTGGGAAGTAAAGAACTGTGCTACTCTGCCCTTGCTGTTCTTCATACAGATGGCCATGTCCATTCCCATGTGCTTACTACTGTCCACTACCAGGTCTCTGTTACTGGTTTTGGTAGTTGGGGATGTCTTTGTTCTGGCCTTGATGTGGAGTACTTCTCAATTTCTGAATTAATTCTTTTTAATATGAACTTAGTTCTTAATTCCAAGGAAAAATAAAGATGAGCTGTTAAAGAATGAGTCTTTTTTGTAACAGTCTGTTAGTGGTGCTGCTTCTAATAGTAAGTAGTAATGTCATA
Organism: Aptenodytes forsteri; assembly: GCF_000699145.1. Lineage (NCBI taxonomy): Eukaryota > Metazoa > Chordata > Aves > Sphenisciformes > Spheniscidae > Aptenodytes > Aptenodytes forsteri. The sequence continues at coordinate 2,683,435 of NW_008795371.1, read as the reverse complement.
ATTAAAACTTTCTTAATATAATTGCTGTTGGGTAGCAAGAAAAACAGTAAAGTTAACTTCTTTCGCACCGGGTAGATTTGAATTTGTCTGGATGTTCAGCTGATGTTTAATAATTTTTCAATTTTATTTGGTCATTTGCATTGTCCTAGACTTGCTTTCATCCATGTCGTTAATATAGTTAACTGCTTCTAGGAACATATGATTCCTCCAAGCATTTATACAGTATGAACCAAATGAATGCCAAGTCCCGAACGCTGTATTCTGTGTTGTGTTTTTCACTTTCAGTTAATCTTTCTAACATGTCTTGATAGACAAAATGCCCAGGGACAATTCAGTAACTTTCTCTTTCATTGCTGTTCCTGGTGCTGTGACTTTTTTGATAAAGTGGTGTCTTGCAGAAGTGATATTTTTTGTGGGTGTACAAGAAAAGAATACATGATATGTGGAGTGGTGTGGACATAAGAATAGTGACTGTGTTCTGAAATATATTTTGATTCACTTTTACTGTATGTATATTCTTCCAGAATGCCTCAAATGAAGATTGTCATAATCACCTTTGAGCAGTTTCAAATCTTTTTCCTTTTAAAAATCACTTGTCTTAAAGTTTCTTCTCACATGTGTATTTCTGGAAGTGTACAACTGAAAATGTAATTGGGAGGCACAGCAGTGCCTGCAGTCACCCCTGAACCAGTGACAGATTTAGTGTTTTGAGACTTTGTATTCTCATGGGGCTAGGAATAGGCTTTTAAATATGTTTTTAGCCTGCTTTTTCCTCTGAAGCCTCATGACTGATTTTTAGATGCAGGCAGATTTTTTTTTAATCTGATAAATAAAGATAATTATTTGTTTCCAGCCCTTTTGGAAATGATCTTTGAAATACACACTCAATATATAGAACTAATTGGCATGCATCTGGAATTATACTATTGAAAATGATATTATTTCTTCTTAGGAAGTTTGTTGAACTTACTCGGATAAAATTTAACAAGGTAGGGAATGACTTCATTTCTCAGAAGTCTGATACCTTTTCTTTGAAAATCCTGGGCACCTTTATGATGACATGCAAATTTGGTATCTGTATCTGTTGTGTGAGGACTGTGCCTTTTTTGTTTTCCTTTAAAAAAAAAAAAGCTTAAAATGTAAAGCATGCTTACACTTGTGAAATACCATGTTGTGTTCTGTAACAGTAGTAGTAATGAACAAACTGGAAGTGAAAATGCACTAGAGGTATCTGGTGTCCCGCTTCTGTCAGCACTGAAATACCGGCTGCCTTTCCTCCTTGATCCTGCTCTATCACATTATGCAAATGGGCTGAGGCTGTGATACGGGTTGCTGAATCTTTAATTCTGGTATAATCTCATTTCTCAGGGAAAGGAATCTCTCCTTTTCATTTATCCAAAACATTTTTGGTCTTCGTGTTTTGATTGTTATCTCTAAACACGTGGAATTTCAGTGAGCATTTGCTAATTCAGTGAAATTTGTTAATTTTTGTCAACTTTGTCACTTTCCACTTAAATAATTTTTGGGGCTTTTATCTTCTTTTAAGTTCTGCCAGGTAATCTAGTGTTAGTATTTCTGTTTCTACATAAATTTACTCCAATTTATCACAGCTTCTTAGAATACCTTATCCCTCTTAATCATTTTAGAAGCTTGCTTTTTTTCTTGCTGGTCACTTTTATTTTGGTAGTCTTCTGACATTATTCTTAAGCACTTTTTGAATTCTTTATTATTGGTTATTTTTTTTCCTGATCTTAAATGAATTGATAGAGTATGTCCAGTTAGTATTTCCTTTGTTTGTTTTCCCAGGCTTTAGATTAATTTACATTTATCTCAGTTGAGTAAAGGATGTAACTTTAGACCAGTGAACATGTCAGTGATATTATCTGTACGGTTAAAAGTCAAGCACTTATTTATATACCTGGTTTAGTTGGGGGTTTTCATTTGAATCATGTATAGACTGCAAAAGAAGTGTTGATGTAAAGTTTCTACAAGACTAAGCATTTCATACCTAATATAATATACTTGAAGTAGTGGCATTACCTTTATAGGACAGGGTATTACTGTTGGAATTTGGTTTAGATGCTGGATTAACAATCCCATACTACGTCTGTATTGAAGCCACTTGCATGCTGGCAGTTTTTACTTTGCTCTTTACCCACTTGTATCTAAATTCACATGGTCTCAGCCGTTTTGGGACTATTGCTGTGTATTCTAATTATCTCTGTGCCGTAACTTTTTCCTTTGAGGGAAGGTAACCATGTGGATTTCTGTAAAGGGTGTCAGTGAACAGAAGTTATTGGCATAATGGCTCCAATTGTGCAAATAAATCTTCTGTTGCTGTCCCACAGTGAACAAGCCTTTGCTTAAGTGGCCTGTCTGGTTTTCTTCCTGCCTGCGACTGATAGGAGTCAAGCTGGCTGAAAGCCATTTGCTTGTACAGCTAGCACTGCACACGTGGTGGAGCTTGGTTGTGTTTTATTTTCTGCAGTGAACAAATTCATTCTGCTCTTACTGCCAGCCTGGTTTTGATAGCAGAAACAGGCTGTTAGGGTTTGGCTCTTCAGAGGGAAAGAGCTCAACCAGGATGCTAAGGTTTTTTGGGGTGTGGAAATTTAGGTTCAGAAACTGTGTCATCTGCCTATCCATAACTCTGTTCTAATGGCTTGGGGCAATGCCAGTTATTTGGAAGTTGTTGCCTCTGACCTTTTGTGTTTGTTCAGTAGTCATTCACTCTTTTACAAGATTATTTGTAGGGAAATAGAAGTCCAAGAGAGGTGTGCTTTCATAGCTGTAAATTGTTCTCTGTTGCTTTTTGGACATGCGTATGGCCTGATACTGGAAGTGCCTTGCAGATGCCTGCATATGCGGCAGTGTGTGAGGAGAGAGCTGGCTCTGTTCTTAAAGTACACTCTTCTCAATATGCCTCTAACATACTTCTTCAAGCTGGAGCTCTGTTTTACTATGACTGTTCACGTGTTCCTGTGCTGGATATAACACATTTTGGCCTTTTTGTCTTTGGCCTTTCTGTTTTGACTTTCTGTTTGGGGATGTTGATGACTTAGCACTTCCCTCTAGTTTATAGAAGGGAATTTTTTAAAATTTTTTTTTTTAGTAATGGCGGCAAGAATGGGTGACTAACTTGTGTAAGAGTATCCTTTTTTTAGTTCTTCCTCCTCAGCATGCTATATGCGTTGCGCATGCACAATGACCTTCTGGTAACTCTTACACAGATAAATTCCATTTTATTTATATCTATGGTTTGAGATGTCATTTAGAGAAATAAAGACCTCAACTGGTGTTGACTTAATTGATGTTTTGATTGGACAGACAACCAAGTGTGAAGTCAAATGATGTTGGCTTTTTTTTACGCTTTTAAAATATTTTTCTTTTTTTTCCCTAAGCCTGGGAATGATTCATGCTGAGATATTAAGGAACACAGTATTTATCGTATGCTGAAGTACAGTTGTACAATTATTTTAATGTAAATTTAGTTACTGAATCTATCTAAGAGTAACAAGATAAGTAAGTAGGATATTGGTAGAACAGTCTATATTCTGTTTCTCATTGTTGCTGACAAATCTGTTTTGGAAAATTGGTGTCATTACTAGTCTAGATTAACTTCTGTAGGATTGTTTTCTTTTCTGGAGGGATGCAGATGATGATATAAGAACAGCTGTGTGTGTATGTGGTAGGCGTGGGGTTAAACATGCTCAAAATTGCAAAGGTGAGGAAACAAAACCAAAATTTCCTGATACTTACTGATTCACTGTAGTACTTACTGCTGTTTACTGGTAGAGGGCATGTGTGATTGGAGTGCAGGGGTGTTGGGTTTTGGTTTTCCCTCTCTTTTTACTGCCATTACTTAATGAATTAATGGATACAGTTCTTGATATTTCTTTAGTCTGCCAGTTTGCTTTTCCCATAGAAGATCATAATATCCCTTTTTCATTGCATTCAAGAAAAATAAACTTTTGTACTGAGTTAAATATGCATGTATTATTACTGATTTCTTTAAGGATACTTGACATGTGGCTTAAATTTTCCAGCCATGTGCTATTACACTGTAAAAATGCTGTCATTTTGAGAAGTGAGATTTGCAGGAAGGAATAATATTATTTACTAGATAAACTCAGTATTATCTGCCTTATAACTGTTAAATGGATCATAGAAACTAGAACACTACTACCCTAAAACTAGGCACTTGAACATGGCTGTCTTATAATTGGTGTAAAATTTTCAGTTACATCAAAAATACACCATTCTGTTGGTGTTTTAGGTACTAAGCTTTGTCACAATACCTTCATTATGAGCTTAGGCTGGTCTTCCGGATCATATGTAGTCATCAGGCTTTACATTTCATTTATAGAAAATGCTTATGAGCACCTTTTAATGTACTGTAATCTTATTAAGCCAAGTTGCTGGTGTTTTGCGTTAGGTTTGTTCTTTGTATCCCTTTATCCTGAAGGATATACTTGATTGTAAATATAGTCTTGACTGTTCTTGATTTTAATTAAAAAAAAAAGATAGCTTTATAAGTACTTCGAATGTATACTGCTATTACATTTGGCTGTGTACAAAAAGTAGTGCTCTGCTATGTATTTACAGTTCTTCAGCATCTGACTCTAAGTTCTGTTTACTTTTGAATTAATTATTTTGGGGAATGTTTCATTTCCATCTGAAAATGTTTTATACAGTAATATCAATGTCTGTTCTTCAAAGGTACAAACAAAGTAGTTTGGTGATTTTCATTAGAATGCTTTTCACTTACATCCTTGAGACTTTTCTATAAATCCTTCTTTAACAGTTCTTGACATTGCTGCCTCAAGGCGTTGAGCCACCATGTGCAGTCTCAAGCGAGCAGACCCAAGTTGGAATCCCAGACTGCTTGCTCGAGGAGGCATTTTGCTCAAATCCTTAGGGGAATGTTGACCTTGTCTTTCTTAAAAAAGTGGCACCTGCTGGCTAACCAGGAGGGGCTTTGAGGGAATTTGAAAGAGGGTACTTTGATCTTGGTAGGCTGTGATAGGAAATTTGGGGTTGTTGAGGGCTAAAAAAGTACTTGGCTCAAGGAGTGGATGGATAGAAAACAAATAGAAATTAAGATCCTTGGGAGAGAAGCACTGTTTTGATCCATACCTGATGCTCTTTATTCAGGTCTTGGCACTCATATTATGATTTTCCTTGGTGTTCCCTGTTTCTTGTTTCTTTGGATTGTGCTGCAGAATGTTTGGACCACTTGTATGCAGAAGTAGTGCCTCAAATAGGTGATGTTAATTAAAACAAAACAATGTTAACTTGATTATTTTGAAGTAAATAATTACTTTCTTATAAAGCAGCTTAATGCGGAGGGATCTCAGCAATTCTCTAAGCTGTTAATTTTTAGTTTGGTAGAATGAAAACAGACCAAGGAAAAACTCTGATTTCTATTTGCAAGGTCAGTATACAAAATGCTATTCACAGCTTTTTATCTCATTTTGTAGTTTTATGGTCTGTGTATCTAATGAAAAGTAATATAGTTGGTAGGGAGCAATGAGATTTCATGCTGTTACTTCCAGAAGATTGCTAATACAATACAAAAGCAATGTTTGTCTTTTTTGTTAGATTTACATAGACTTAATCACAGCTATTGTGCAGTTCTGAGCCGAGAGTTAAAATGCACAGGATTGTGTTTTAGCAGAGTTCCTTTCTCTTCATCCCTTCACTAAAAAAAAAAAAAAAAATTTAAATCTTCAGATGCAGGAGAGCGGGTTGTATGAAAGGACAAGAAATATAATTTGTTTTATATATGGGTCCAAATCAGCAGGTTTTTTTAAATAAGCTATTGAGTTATTGAGTGTTAAATTCTGGACTACATTTAGTAGGGTAAATTGCTTATAATTCTGGAAGCACTGATCCTGATAGGAAAGGGTGATAATTAGTTTCTAATATGGACAGAATTGCTGTTATTAGCTGTGCTCCACATGTTTGCTTCCCCTGTGGCATTCCTTGGGGTGCAGCAGATGGATGAACAAGGGGCAGAGGTAATGTGTGCCATGATGTGCAGCTTTTCCCCAGGGATATTTCTAGAATGCTGATCTCTTCTTTTTTCTTTTTTTTCTTTTTCAGCAACTTTGAGATGTATCAGAATTAATTTATGGTATTGCTCCTTTATAATCCATTAATCCAACCATTTAATATCAATATGTTAATGTCTTAAAGGATGGGCTGTTGTATGTGTGCTGGTATCCTAAATCTTACAAAGTCAGTATCATGCTTAAATACTTTTCTCCATTCTATGAGGTGGTGGCATTAATAGTCTGATGTTGCCTGTTACTGTTATCTGATCTTTTTTAACATGATAAACTCCTTTTAAGTTGGAAAATGAGTATTATTGTGGCACCTGGATGATAAAATGGAGCCTGCTATTGAGAAAGAATTGTCCTTTTTATTTAAATCTATCCATGTGATGTCTGCTCTAATTTTCCTTTCTGGTCTTGATTAAAATGTAGGCAGAGGTTGTATGGGGGTTTTTGTTTTTTTTATTTTTAAAGCCAAATCTATTCAAGGTAGTAATGTAGACCACCTTTCCTGTTTGCCATCCAAAAAAGTAGAGTCTTGCTTAGCTAAGAACAAAAAGGAGCTGACTTTCCCGTATTCCAGCTAGGAGGAAGCCCAGCATTGATGCAGCAGTTCTCACCTGCTCTGAAGGCTGAGAGCGTGCAGGGAGTCCTGCCTACTGGAAGTTGTTTGTGGGCCGCTTGCCTGCATGCTCAAAGGCAGCGGTGTTCATCTGAGAGGTTACCATGGAGCGCTTACTGAAATGATCAGGAGGAGGAGGAAAGGGCAGGGAGCTGTGCATGCCTGTGTGTGCACATATGCTGATTATTAGAAAATATTTTCTTTGGTGCTTTTCAAATGTTTTCACTTTGTTTATATCTGTCTCTTTATTTTTCCTTGTCCTTTACTTGTTTACTCTTCCTCCCAACCCATCTCACTCCCAGAGTCCCTAGAACTCCTCATTCTTGTTTTGTGGCCATTGCTTTTTTTTTACTGCCTCCTCTTATTCTCATTTTTATTCCAGCAGTCATTAATAGAAACTGATGTTTTCTCTGTTTGAATCTAGTTGGGACCTTTTTCAATATGAAAAAATATCTGGTGAAATAATTCTTACCTTTTGCCATCTTTACTTCCAAAGACAGACGTAGTAGATGTAAAAGAGAACTACAAACTTAATATATTGATTGAAAATGTTTTCCATGCAAATGCCGCATGTAATATTTAAGATTGTACTACTGTCCTGGTTTCCGCTGGGATAGAGTTAATTTTCTTCCTAGTAGCTGGTATAGTGCTGTGTTTTGGATTTAGTATGAGAATAGTGTTGATAACACACTGATGTTTTAGTTACTGCTGAGCAGTGCTTACACTAAGTCAAGGACTTTTCAGCTTCTCATGCTCTACTGACTGAGAAGGCTGGAGGTGCACAAGAAGCTGGGAGGGGACACAACCAGGACAGCTGACCCAAACTGGCCAAAGGGATATTCCATATTGTATGAAGTCATGCTGAACAAAAAAATTGCAGGGAGTTGGCTGGGGGGGTGCAGATTATTATTATTTTCCCTTCCTTTTCTGTTCTATTAAATTGTCTTTATCTCAACCCACGAGTTTTACCTTTTTTTCAATTCTCTCCCTCATCCCACTGGAGGGGAGTGAGCGAACGGCTGTGTGGTGTTTAGCTGCCTGCTGGGTTAAACCACAAAAACTACAAAGATACAGATAGTTCCTGGTTTGCAGGTAAACTTACATCCATCGGTATAGTTAAGACTGATCTTTACGGACGGTGGTTTTACATATTTTATCAAGTATATCTTTTCCAATACATAAGCTACAGTGAATATCATATAAAAAGCAATTATTACAGCGTCAATCAGTGTACGCATTCATTCACAGTAACAAGTCCATGTAAAATATCCATATAAAGGCATGAAATGGCTTAGTCCTTTAAAAAAAAGCTCTGTGTGGAGACCTCCTAGCATGTCTGTCTGTCTCAGTCAAAGGGAACAGGTCTTAAATGTCTTTTTCAGGCTAGGCTGTAACTGGTTAGGAGTGTTCCTGTCTCAGGCTTGCTGTCATTTGCTAGTGTAGAGAGGTACCCATCTTCATAGAGGAACTGTAGAGGCTGTTTCTGTTCACTGTTGTAGGTATTATTTTGTGGAAAATTACAATTCTTATTTGCTGTTAAATAGTGCTTGCAGTTTGGGTTTTTCAGGTAGTTGAGTGAAATGGTTGCCTCTAAGAAGCAAAGTCTGGGCTTTATGAATTGAGTGTAAACTTCTGGAGCAGATTACGGCTTCCTTACCTTTTGGAGTGCACAATGTGTAGTGGTTTGGGGTATTGAGAACTGTCTGTAGAGTTCCGTGGTACTACCTAGTCGTCTTGGTGTGCACTGAAAGCTATCAATCTCTCTCCTAGATTTCAGATTGTTTTGAAATGGGGTGTGGAACTGACCATGTTTTGCTGATTTATTTCTGCCCCTAAAGGCTGCTTTGGAGTGTTAAAGTAAGAAAAACTACATTTTACTAGGACTGCTAGAAGAGATTATACTGATCTGAAATTTAATAATAAAAAAAAGTTGAATGTTTGGACTCCCTGAATTGTCACACAGGAAAAGTAGAGAGTAAAAGCCAAGCTGCTGCTGGTAGTGTTACCATATTGGCCACTGGTTGTGTGTGTGCTAGTGCCATAGAAAATTGCAAAGTGAAGAGAGCAGAGGCATCTAAAAAAAAGAAAGCATGGGAGGAAACTGAAAATGATTGATCCTGGATTAAATAAAGTGGAATAGCTAATTAAATGAAATGGAAGTCTACATATTAAAAACAGTCCTGGTTTTGGACTTTGTAACTTTTAAATGAAGGTAGGAATCTCCATCAAATTTGTTTTCCGTCTGAATAGATAGGGCAGTGATGGCTTAGTACACATGAATGAAACTGCAGTTCATATAATAAGTTTACCAGATAACAGAGAATGAAATCAGATGGTGTGATGTCAGGCTCTAGCATATGAAAGCAGTTGAACTTCATATGTTTAATTAAAAGAACTGTAAAACCTTTCTAGTTATCTAATGATTCTTCCTTAAATCTTTGTTGAAATTCTGGCCAGAATTTTGTTCAGAGTGCCTTAAATACACGTGTCAAACACCTAAACTGAACTCATGATAGATATCTACCTGGCTAAACTTGAATTTCACTGTGGTTGCCAGACATGTAGTAGTTCATACTGTTGATCAGGGGAGAAGAGATTAATGGCAGTGAAACACTAGATTGACCCAACCCAATGCTGGGTGCATCATTAAGCTGTGTGTGCAGGGAAAAACCCCAGACCCAAAACCCCATCATGAATGATGGCAGTGAATGCCTTCCAAGAGACCGCTTCCAGACAAAGTGGCTGTCCTCATATCCATTTGATTTTTTTTTTAAATTTTTCTTTCTGATACAGACAGTAGAGAATATCAAATACAGTGCTCGAGAAAATGTTTAGGCTTGTGGAACAACTATAACTGAAGGCACTTACCTGTGATAATGAAGTAAGTGTAGTGTTCAGCACAGAGAATTAATGAGTTTGCATATTCGGCTGAATCTTAAGTAGTACCATTGTTTTAAATTAAACAATTTCTGGAATAAGTTTTGAATTCCTCTATGTATGAGTCATCACAGACACAAATAGGTCAAACTTGAAGTAAAAACAAAGTTGTACTTTCCCTTGGCTCCTTTTAAAAGTTTGGATGTTGGTGTTTGGCATCTAATATTGGATGAATACCTCTCTTCTGTTTTACCTCCCTTATTCTTACACCTCTTCAACATTGTACTGTAGTATTTCATGTATATATATTATAATAAATCATTCAGTAAAACATTTGCAATATTGTGCTTAATTAAACACTGATATGCTGCTGTAGCAGATCATGAAAATTTACAATTCTGTTTTGTATTCCTAAATTACGGATAGCTTCATATATCTGGACAGTCGCTTTATGAACACTTATTTTGCTGATTCTGTTGCCCATATGCTAACATATGGAGAGACTAATTCTAAAGAAATATTGCTCTTTTCTGGAATTAATGTTTGCCTCTTGCATTCTCGAATTGCTCATTAGAGAAGAGCAGTCCTGTTGCAGACTTCTTTTTCTTCTTTTCTTTTTACTTTGTTGAAGTGTCTCCTTTTTTTTTTTTTAAATGTCTGCTGAAATCTTCTAACTTTTGGTGACAGAGCTAGTTTCTGACTTCTACTGTGGTTAAATTGCTCCTGAAACGACTTTTTACTAAGAATTCAGAAGAAATGTTGTTGGCAGTGATGCAGCTATTGATTTCTCCTGTGAGGTTTTTGACAGTGTGCCAGAGCAGAATGTCTGATTAAAAAATTCTACAGGTACTTTGAGGTATGGATATTTTCTTATTTGTTTGTTTTAATTTTTTTCAGGTTCAGCTTTGGCCTGCATCTTAAGAAACTTTGCTTAAATGGTGAGATGCAGTCTTATGAGAAAGAGGAAGGATACTTCTGTATTTTATAGCTCAACCATTTGAAACCATTTCAAAGATTTTGGGTCGTCTTTATGATTAGTGAACTTTCTCCAGCTCTAGATCAAATTGTTTTTACTCTTAATTCCTTTCACATGGTTTTGTTTACAACTGAGTCAGAAAAGCTTTTGCTGAATTCTTCATATGCATTTGGGAACTTGAGAAAACAACCTAATAGAAAATTTTACTTTATTGGGAAGAGAGTGAACTTTTCTAGAGTCTTTTCTAGAAAAGGATACACCATCAATTTGGAGAGGTTTCTGCAAAATTTACCTTTTTGTATCAAAATATGGCTGCTTAACATCTGTAAAGAAGCTGCTTGGTCAGGTTCACTCTTTTGAAGTGCTAAGACAGACATAGCATTGGAAGTTTCCTGTTGACACTTTGTTGGAATCCACAGTATTCTCAGGAAAAAATAGTGACTTTTAGATGAATTCCATGGTTAACTCTGCAAGTTTGTCACCAGGGGCATAAATTTGCTGAAACTCTATCTGTTTGGGTTATATTTTTTTATATTTTTGCTGTGTAATTGCAATAGAAAAATACCTTCTTCTGCAGTTTTAAAATGACTTGTGAATTTCAGGGATTTTTTTTCTTTTTTCTTTCTGGTTTTAACCTGGATTCTGGAACTGGAATGACTAAAGGAAGTAGTGATTTATTTGGATGATAGTTTTTATATATTCTTTTTTTTTATACACACACATACATATATATATATTTATTTTCTGGACTGTGGAACCATTTCAGACTTTTATATGTTCTTTCAATGTTTTTTCTTGTCTACTTCTGCTACCACATATTACAGATGTGGGTATGCAGTGGAAATCTGTTGACAAGGAAATTGCACCTTCTGTCTGAGGTTTGCGGTGTTTCTAGCACAGTGACTGCAAGTATTTTTCAGTTGAAGACTTACAGAAGACATCCTTTATGAGACAGGATTTCAAGTAAGTTTTTTAATAAATGCTAATCCGCTTAAGGCTCTCAGAAATGGCAGAGTACTTTAGTGCTTCCTAAAATTAGGTGAGACTGAAGTTGTAGGGAGACAGTCTCTGTCACCGCATACAGCAGTTCTGGCAGTGATAGTGAAAGATCATGTTTGCCAGCTATAACAGTGTTTTTTCCAAACTCTGGTAGACAATTCAGAGTAGTGTGTAGCCTGGCACGAAACTGAGGATGCTGCTGTTATTGGTACTACTGATGGTGGTAGTCAGCAAAAAAGTTTTGCTCTGGAGTAGTTACTCTGTTATTTGATAGCTTCACTGTGAATCTGGACAGTGAGAGATATTTAATATTCTGATCATGCACTCAAGTAATTCCTTCACACTCTGGCTGCTTAAATAGGCTGAAGAGTGCAGAGCTCCTTGATGCAGGGAGTTCTGCTGATAGGATTTCTCAAAGGTCATGTTACTCAAAGAACTCTTTGCTTGCTTTGTCTGCATAGTTGGATAACATGAGTGTTCTGGATTAGTAGATGGATTCCTTGTTTTTAATGCAAAAATTTGCAAACAGCCGAGACTATGACTTGGCAGAAGCAGGTTCTTAAACAAATGCTTTGTCAGATCAACCCGTTGACCATTGCAGCTAGCCTCTGTTGCATAAGTGATTGTCTGGAGACTGAATTGTTTGTGTAACTGACAGCCAGATCCAAATACAGTAACTGGATATGTATTGAAGAGGATGGAAACTTGGAGAACCTTGGAGAAAAACTGTTTTCCAAAGGGAAGGATTGGCAGTCAGGAAATAAATAATCATCTGTAGCATGTCCTAAAGACCAAATACAATGGTAAACAATCATAAGAGAATGAGGTTGAAGTATTTAAAAAACAGTGAGTTAGCGCTCCAGGGTGAAACACAATTTTGTTTAAATCTACTCTGCTCATATTGACCCATTTCAGAGCAAAAATAGAGTTTATGTGTCCTACTTGCTAAGTAGATATGGTAACTTTCTCCTGCCTCATAGTGTTGATGCCTAACTGACTTTTTTTTTTTTAAAACTCTTTTGAATTCCAAACCAAAGTTTTGTAGATGAATTAGGCATTAATGTTATTGCTGGAGGCTTGTTACTTTTTTTTGAAACTAACTTTTTTTGTGGAAAAGACTATAATAACTGTGAGCCTTTCCTTTTCAGTTTCATAACTTAAAATCAAGTTGCTTCTCTCTTCGTCTTCATGCAAGGAGCAACTGCATATGAAATGCCTGGGTTAACATAGAAGAATTACATGTAACCAAAAGAAACAAATCAGATGTTTTATGTAGCCGGTATTTTCCATGCTAGTTTCCTGCTGAAATCCATAGAAAGTTTTGATTAAAGCTGATATCTTGCCTGGTGTGTGTCTCTCACTTTCAGAGAAAAGATGAAATGATCGGAATTCTCATGATCCTTTTCACCTTATAGCATATTAATAATACATGTATGTTTATATCTGACTCATTTTCATAATCTAGTAAAAGAGATTTTAATTGTTGTACAGTATGTTTTTTAAATTTTTGAACTGTGTTTGAGCATGTACTTCTCAGTCTTCCAGAAAGACCTTTTACTATAGCATATACATTTTGTGATATGAGTTGAGCAAAACTCTGTGGTCTGGGAAGTAATTTTACCATTTGATTTAATATGGAAAACTTTGTATGTAAATTTGAAAGTAGACTGTGCCATCTATGTATTAGTTTTCCTAAGCAATTCTCTATAGAAATTCTTGACATTAAATTCATTAAACAGTTAACCACAGTGGTGGCTCTTCTCTGCCATAGGAAACTAGTTTTATTCAAGTAATACTCCTGTGATGAACCAGTTCAGGGATTTTGTTTGTTTTCATCTGCCTCCACATTGTATTAATCAGAGCAAAATTATTCCTGTGCTATTTGTCAAAAGGACAGAGAAGAATACATGCATGTATATAGATGCATTAGATTATCATTATTCAACACACATAGTATAATGTTCCTCCTAAATAGAGAATTTGACATATTTTGCTTATTTTTGATATTTGCTTATTTTTGATATATTTTTACTGATATGCTTTTAGAATACTGACCTCTACAGGTGGTTCATTCTTCCTCTTTAGACTGTTGGTGGCCTTGAATTACTTCTGTTGCATTTGAAAAGTAAACAAAATAAATCCTACAGAGAGAGTTTTCCTTTCCAATGAGGCTGACAACATCAAGGGACAAAGAAAAAGCTAGTAAAAACCTAGCTAGAGCAGTTAGCTCTTATTTCCCCCATCTCATCAATAGCATATTGCTTCCCACCCCCCGTAACTTTTTTTTGTGCTATAACCATATTTGCAATCACTAAGTTCAGACAGAACATTAAACTTAAAAGTATTCCATAATGTAAGAGCGTTCATGAAGTTGATTTCTAGACTTGTTCTAAATACTTTTTTTTTTGTTGAAATATGTGCTTACTGTGGAAACATGTATCATAGAGTATTAGTTAACTCATGAACTTAGTTAACTCTGTAGGTTATCCATCCTTTTTTATTTTGGTATCCTTGATGCTTTGAGGATAAAGTACTTTTGCCTTTACTTTGAGTTGCTTGATGTGATTTAGATTCAGTTTGGAGCTCTCAGCTGCTGTTAACAAGGTGCTGTGATTGAGCTAATCAGCCCTGCTATGAACTAGTTGTGGTCTGGAAGCTTAACAGCCTTAAGATTGCTGCAGTTACAGACTTCTAATTTTGGAGCTGTTTTAAAAATGGCTTTGGGTGGATTTTCTTGTGTAAAAGATGGCATGCACATAATAATGACACTGTAATTGTAGTCAGTATTTTCTTAAGCCAAATGTCGAGTCTGATAGACCTGTTTGAAATACAGATGTTCCCTTCTATAATTTTTATATTTTCTGTTCAGCAGAAAATTTATAATTATGATTTAACAAAATCTTGTAAACCTTGTGTTAGAATGAGGGATGTGCGTGTGAAGGAGGTGTAATTGACTCTTAATAGAAAGTGTTAAGTACAACACTAGATCAATATAGGCACCACATCAGATTCTTCTATTGTCTGTAACTAGCATTATAGATGGCATTACTCTGGATTTAACTGAGTGCAGCGAGTATAGAATTTTGGCTTCAGATGTACTTGATTCTTAATGGAAAACAAGATGAAGTGGCTTAGCTTCATCTGTATTTTTAGAATCTTCTGGTTTTACAATGAAAGAGTTAAGAGCCTATATTCAATTGAAATTCTGTACGAATAGGGTGTATTACATTTTTAAGACTTCTTAAAAACCTAGTTAGACCTCGGATAACTTAGATGCTTCACAGATCTTAAAAGGTCCCACCATGTGTGAAGTTTTGTTCACTTTGAACCTTTTTTAATAAAAGCAGGTATAGATTGTTTCTCAGTGCTCTTTTTGTCATTCTGTCTTTTTTTTAGTGTAATATTTCATAGTATATTTTTAGTTTTCTCTTGTTTCTCCCATAATAGATTAGGCATTAAGATAATGATATGCTCTGAGTCCTTTAGGAAAATGAAAACTAGGCTAAAGAGATCTTAGGGGCTGAAGCATATACAATGTTACGGTTTCTTGATAATTGATTAAGAATATATATCTTACTCAAGGCAAGTTATGCCCCTGATGTTTAAAAATTCAACAGTGAACTTGAAAATGTAAAAGGAAGTGGCTTCAGATTTATTTCTTGCTTTTTTAGAAGAAAAGCCAAGCAAGGAATAAAATCCTACTGACAATCTGTATTCTCTAATGTAAAGTTGATATTGTAATCTGTGATGTACATAGATTTTTTTTTTTAAAGTCCAAATTGCATATATATACACACATACCTGAGTGATGTGCATGTTTACTTCCTTTGTGTGACCTTTTAAATGTAAGTTTTACATCTTAAGATGTGTGCAGTTGAAGTAGGACAGAATTGCTACTGGAGCTCTTTGTACTTGAATTTTTACATTTGTTTCACATGGATCCTGCCGGGTGCCTTAATGTGTATTTGTTTAATTCACTGGGCTTTCATACCACTTGTGAAAATTTAATAACATACTTGTGTTGGTTTGGCTGTCAGGGAGATCCCATGTGAGTCTGAGGAATGGGCACAAAAAGACACGAACCTCATCTAGTATAGCCCTTCAGTTATGTGAGCATATCACATTTTTTTTAATTCGGGTGAAGAGTGTTTAGTTATGAATTCACTTCAATTTACAAGTACTTCTTAATTTTCTTAAAAGTATGTGGGCCAGCCTTTTCTAAAGGAATATGCTCTGCATTTTTAGTCCACATGAACATGTGTTGTGGAGCTGTATGTGATGTTCATTCTGAATTGCCCTATTACATGTGTGAATCTTCAGAATGCTCTCTTACGTCTGGGTGGGAAGGTCGATGTTTTTCCTCTGAACCTATGTCAGTAATCCTTTACATATAAATTGGGATGTGAAGAGACATTTGATGCCTTATTACCCTTTCACAAAGTGTGATCTGCAAAACGCTTAAGTGATAGTACGTTGAAGGGTAATAATATTCTTTGTATATATTTTGAAATATAAGAAATTCTTTCCCAAATACCGAGTCATGGTTGTCTCTTTTAAAAAGGCAGAAACTTTTTAAATTTTTGTTATTTTACATATTTAACAGAATGTGAAGAGTCTGTCTTCTGTTAAAATTATTTGATAATCCTTATAAATGGTAACATTTTATTTTTAGTGGCTGAGCAAAGCTGGGCACTTATACAAATTTCATTGTATTGGAGTGTTGGGGTATGAAAAAGCGAAGCAAAGTCTGAAAGCTGTTGCCAGAGCTAAAAGCAGTAACATAAAGAGAACTGAATGCAGGATTTAAGGCCAACAAAATTTAAACTCAAAGTTACCACTCAGAGAGGCGATGTGTTTAAATTGGCTTGTTTTGGCAATGCTTAAGATTCTAAAATACAAAAGAGAAAATGGGCTATAGCAATTTATAGAAGCAACTTATTTGGCACATGGAACCCAAGACTTGTTTTGGCTAAAATACAAAGTGTACTTAAAAATTTTAAAAAAAGATTCTTACTTTTTGTCTTTTTAATTACAGAAGAAACAGAGGGAAGGAAAATTCTTGGGGGTTGTTGCCATTTAGTTTGAAGTAATTTACTCTTCCTCTAAATTTTGGCTAAAATTCTAGCAAGTGAATGGTAAAAGTATGTGTGTGAGTGTTCTGGCAGTGTTGAACTTCCTGGTAACCTGTTTCTACCCTAACACTGAGTAAATTCGATATTTTTAAGATTTTATGAAGCTTATTGGTGTTTGATGCAATTCAAACATTCAGTTATTTTTCTCACATACTGGCATATGGTCCATCAATGGTCCAATAAAGCCAGTAGTCCCAAAGTAGGCTGCAGGATTTTATGCATCACCACACAGTGATGTCTTTAAGGATTTTATGCATCACCACACAGTGATGTGTTTTTTTTTTTTCCTTTTCTCTTCTCTTTTCTTTTTCTTATCTTTGCCTTTCTTTTCCTTTTCTCTTTTTCTTTGCCTTTCTTTTCCCTGAAGAAATCACTATGTTTTTAAAATATAGCCAGTCTCAGAGCTAGCGAATGCTTGAAAAGGGATGGGCTGGCTTCCCTGGTCCTTCATGCAACCCTAACTTGGGCCTTGTCTGATTCTCGTGCTCCCCCCTTCCTTTCTGCCAACACTGGTGTTCTGCTGGCCCAGTAGCGAAATACTTCTGTGAGCTAATCTGGCCAGAAACCACCAAGGGTTTTTTTTTATGGTTCCGTTTTCTACTAGTTTCTTCCTGAACTGGTTTAGTGCAGGACCTTACAAAACACTGGTGCTAGTATGAGGGAGGAAGACATAAAAGCTGGGCTATGGGCAGTGGGGACAGCGAAGTGTTAAGGGAAGCAAGATGGCCTCCTTTGGGTGGCAGCCAGCCCTTAGTTGTTAGTAAGATAGGCTTGTGTTTGCATACATAAAACTTGACTCATAAGCTGTTGTCTGGCAATGATTCCTGCATCAAAATCCCTTGTGAGGAGTTGGTAAATGTCGCTTGCCTGTTTGAAGGCTTACTTTGCACGGGGAGATTTTGTACTGCTATAGCTTGCATGTTGGCTAATGGGTCTGCTGGAAGCTGTGTTGTCAGGACTGGCAGTGACTGGCTTTTTGCAGTGCTAGGGAACTGAAGGTTTTTAGTATCCTTCCACTTCTTATTCTTGCTGACCTGTAATATTAAACTTACAGTATTTGTCCTAATTTTAATGTAAAATCATTAGCTTCTGTGTTCTCATTAAACATCCGTAGAAATCTGTTCTTAATTTTAAGGTGTAAGTTTTACAGGAATGAAGTTGTGAGACTATTTGATGCTTTTGTTGAAGGAGAGTTTTAAAACATCCTAGGAGGAGGAAGTTTAAAAAAAAAAAAAAAAATTAGTTATTGATTGCTACTTGCTTTTTGACTATAGACTATTCAAGTTAATGTTTGGAAGTGTTTAATACTGTATTATCATTGTAGGAAGGATAATTACCAGGTAAGGGTGCTTTTCACCATGGAAAGACTGTCCGCCGCATTTTATTGGCTTTCAGCGTTTTCTAGCTATAACCTGCAGAACTGCTGTAACAGCATACTTGAAGAAGCAGCAGCAAGTTTTTTTGTTTATTCAAAGTGCAACTTGTCCTCATCTAAAAAAAGAAAAAAAGAAGGCACGAGTGCACTTTGTTAACAGCAACAGGTATGTCAGTTCCAGCTGTAATGTTGTTAGAGAACGAAGGCAATTTAAAATGGGGTTACTTGTATACAAGTTCTAGTTCTATCTTTTCTATCAAAGTTCTGCTTCTGAAGTGTGTCCGGTTTCTAAGTGCATTTTCTTTAGAGTGTTTTAGCTCATGTAACACTTGTTACAAGAAAAGCATTGAAAATTCACATTTTTATAAAAAGTGTGATATTTTCAATTTAAGCCAAGGAGAAATGTTACACAGTCCAACCAGACAATGGAGTATTAAATGAAAAGCTAGCAGAAGAAATAGAAGGAAGAGCAGTGAAGTCTTCAGACAGGAAAAAAAAGTCTTTCTTTTGGTTAAGAAGTAAAGTTGGAGAAATCACAACATCTTTGCTAGCAAATGTCGGTATTTCTGGACTCATTTCCACCAGACCCAGATCTTGCCAGATTTAGTAGTTATTTTCTGGAATAGAAAAATAAGTAATTTTTTTTAGTTAGTGTGATACTACTTCAAGTTCTTTTCAGAATAGTTGGATGTTTTTGCTAAATTAGCAATGTTAAACTGTTGTAATTTATTCTTCAGTGTTTAAATACCATAGTGCTGAACAGGGAGTCTTGACTACTCTAGAGTTGTTACTTCAGTGTTACTGATCCTCTAAAGGTATAATTTTGTTGTTGGAAGGTAATCTTTCCAGATTTATAAGCTGTAACAACATGGATATGCTAGCATGTTAAAACACGGTGATCCTGAAGTGCAGCAGAAATTAGTAGGTCAGCTAATACCTTTTGCTTATGAAGGAACAAACTAGTGAATACAGGCATCAGGCAACTTACTACTTCAATGAGCTGTGGTGAGACATCGTGGTTCAATGGGAGGAACAGCCTTTCTTTTAAATAAAGGGAAAGAGTGGAAACACCTAATGAACAGAAACAAATGGTTTTGGGGATTGAAGGTATACTGGGCTCCCTCAGACATCTCAGTTGCTACAGTACTGCTATGTATTAGTGCAAGGCCCATTAACATCAGGCAGCGATCTTCCACCTCATTTGTTGATGTAGGAGACTGAACTGTATCATATCAGCTTTCCAGCATTGTGGGCACGCCATCATTTACTGCCACTCACACTAAGGGAGCTGTCAACACAAAGCCTGCCTGCCTGCCTGACTCAGCAGGCAGCTAACGGCCCAGGCAGCAAGGAGCTAGATTCAGCAAATATTTGGGCAGATATAATGATATTTGGGAAATTTAAAGACAGATTTCTCTCCTTTGACAGAGAATGTCACGTTTTCTTACTTTGAGAATGAGGCTCAAAAATACCAATAAAATCTCTGCCAAAGAAGTGGTTGGAAGAAATGCCTCAATGTTGAGGAAAGAAAGGTTTCTTGGGTTTTTTCATTTGTTTGGGTTTGGGGTTTTTTTAAGGTTTCTGAGGGCCCTGGTGGCCGCACGGGCTGTGCCAGGTCTCCATCGTTTGTTCAGACTGGATTCTGGCTATGACTTTTGGAAGTAATGGAATTATTGAGAACTGTTGGTTTTGGGCCTCCACAAAAGGAGAACATCTGGCAAGAGCTTTACTACATTCCAGCTGGCTTATGGAGGGGGAAGCACTAGTTAGTACAAAATGCATACTGCAAAAAGTAATCCTTGATACTGCAGCCTAATGCTAATTTCCATCAGCTCAAATTCTCAACTGTATAAATGCAGGTAGAGATGTATCTTGAAAGTTTTTAATAGTTTAATTTACTTTAAACCTTTTTTTTTTCCTCCATGCCTAAAATAATAGAAGAAAACACATTTTGCTCTAGGCAGCTTTTTTACTGAGGGAATAGGTGCTATCTTTTTCTTGGCCAAACCAGCAGGGCACTTCATTGTGCTGCAGGGCAAATAGTGAAGCCCTAACCTTGCAAAAACTTCTTGGATGAAAATGAGGAAGTATGGAGGGTTTCTTCTTGATTTTTGGCAAAAGAGGAGAGAGATAAGTGAGCCAGGTTGTAATAATTATGTAAGTCAACATTTGCTATATTTATTCTATTGTTTTTTCACATGTAACTTAGAGCTAGTCTACCACATCTCTGGCTTAGATGAACAGATGTGCAGTGCTTGCATTTATCCATTAAGCATTCTTCCCTGTTTAAATACTGAACAGATAAACTTTGTTTTTAGAGTTAAAAGATTATGTTCAATGCTGACATGTTCATGTAATAGACACTTTTCCCCAGCTGAATTGAAAGAGCCAGAATTCTCTTATGAAGAACTTATGTTCACACAACCCATGACATGTAACTTCTGCTTTGTTCAGTAATGAGAGTTCAATCCAGTGGGTGAGTCTGTTAGATGTGTTCTTTAGAACAAGTAATTGTAAGAAATCTTTTTAAAGATATGCCTGTCTAGAGGTAAACCTGAAAACCTTTCAAACTTGTGTTCTACATGCTTTGTTTTATGAAAAATGTAAGATGTTAGTGTATTGTTGTTTTAATGTGAGATGCCATGCTGCTGTTAATAGACTTTAGATTTCAGTAGTGTAGGGTAGCCAAAAATCTGATACAGAGATACTATGTACATTAGCAAAGTATAGGTTTTCTTCCACATGCTTTTAGGAAACGGCTTGGTCTAGATCTTCTGAAGATCAGACTCAGACTTCTGTGAATTTGACTGCTTATCTGTAAATATCTTTGTTTCCAGTCACAGAAGTGTAAATGTGGAATTGCATTGGCATTTCCTTGGCTATACTGTATACTATACTTGCCATTTTACTTAAAGCTCAAAATCCTGGCTCACTAAGATGCAAGGTTTTTGTCTGACACTTTATTTCTCCTCTGGTTCACCTACATGAACTCAGAAATTCAAAATATGTGATGTTTCTCACAAATGTATTATTTCAGCTCTTTTTTTTTTTTTTTTTTTTTCTCCTCTGCTCTTAAACTGCTTGGTATGTCAGAGGGTCTCTTTTCCCTTTAAAGGTTTGAGTGTTAATGCATTAATGATCTTCTAAATATCAGTAAAGTACTTTTAATTTGTTGCAATTGGATAATTTTAATTGTATGTGTACAAAGATGCATGACAATCAACATCATGAAAGGATACGGACCTCAGGTTGATCTTGGAGTTTGTTTTCAAGAGGGTCAAAGTTTGCTGGACACCTTCTGATACAGTAAATGACTGAAAGCACTCTTTCTTAACGTTTTTAGACATGTTGTTAGAAAAGCTGTCACACTTGCAGTGTTTTCTTTCCTCATGAGAGTTAGTGCCGCAGTTACACACTGTATAACTCAGATTGTATTGTGTTCTGGTGCCTGAATTGGCAGTTTTCTGTACTGTTGTAATACAGTTGGTAACAGTAGCTGTTGACTGTGAGGCTATATTTGAATATTTTTGGCCTGGTGTGTGCAGTCTTGTGACACTGGCCTTGATTTGGTGTGTATATATAAATATATATATATTTTAAAGTGGGTGGTTATATAAAGCTGTTGAGTCATAACTGAAGTCACCACAGGAAAATTTGCCAGTAGAATGGATTATTATGATAGTTAATACCGTAGGGCTGAGACTTGCTTGTTAGAGCTGTTCAATCTGATACTTCATGGTTCAATACAGAGAGGAGAATAAGCAGCATGATGCAATTTAATAGCAATTTAACTGTGTGTGTGTTTGCATGTGAACAAAAGCTCTGGGTTGTATCCCTGCTAAAGGCTTGATCTTTAAGCTGGTTTGCTTTATTCACATTTGTAACCAGGGAGGTTTCAAAATATACTCTGTGTGAGCACACATGTAAATATTATTTATATACAGGATATAATCCATGAAGATTAGCATTTTAATTTTTCTTTTAGAATTTTAACCTTAAATTGGATGGAAGAACAATATTAAAGCTTGTATTAATAAAGGGAAATATTTTTTTTCAGGGGCAAAGAATAGCTTTACTGTGTAGTGCTCTGAGCACCTCTGGATTTGCAAGAAAATTCCTTTTTTTTTTTTTTAAATTAGTTTAAATGCTAGTTTTTATAGCTTTCATCATTAGCTTATGCTTGAACTGTCTGAATAAACATACACAACTAACAAATGTATTGCATACAGCATATTACATACGGTATTGTAAATATGCTCTCCTCTTTGAACTGTACCTGATGTACTTTTTCTGGCAAGACGAGTGTAGCAATGTGCAGCTTTCTGGTTTAGTATAGCTTGGGTGGGAAATGCCAGTTCCAATTTTATTTTGAGCAGGTTGTATTATATTTGAAGTGTCCAGGTCATGCCAGGTCACTTGGTGTGTTCGGTGACGTGATTTAGAGCCTAGGAAGCAGAGAACATAAGGAAAGAGAAGTGGGTAACTTCTGCCATTTCTGTAAGAGCACTGCTATTACAGGAATTAATAACCTAATGTTGTTCTTAGGGAATACATGGGCCTTACTACAAGAAATGAATAGGATTGTTTGGGAAATTAAGTTAAAAGTAGTAATTGCTTTTTTTTTTAATAGCAAATTGTATTTAGGTAATGATTGGAAACAAATCTAAAATATACTTGATAGTTATACAGGAACTGTATTACCAGTACTGACTTTGATGTTAATAGACACTGTTAAAGCTAATTAAAGCTTTTCATCAATTTTCCTGAACCAGCATGATTTTTTTCCATTTTCTTCTGACTTTATACAATGTAAGTATTTTGTTGTGTTAGAAAAAATTCTTCAAGTGTACACGCCGAAGTTGTATTCTGACCTGAGAAAATACTGTTCTTGCAAATCATTTTCTGTATGAAAGTATAGGTTTTAAACAGCTTTCCATAAAGAGAGAATTCAATTTGCTGATACGTTTTAGGTCACAACTAATTTTTAATACTTAGAATCATAGACTAGTTTGGGTTGGAAGGGACCTCTACAGGTCATCTAGTCCAACCCCCCTGCCGTGGGCAGGGACACCTTCAACTAGATCAGGTTGCTCAGAGCCCCGTCCAACCTGACCTTGAACGTTTCCAGGCATGGGGCATCCACCACCTCTCTGGGCAACCTGGGCCAGTGTTTCACCACCCTCAGCATCAAAAATTTCTTCCTTACACTTGTCAATGCTAATTTTGGTCTAAGTTTTGGTTATTGCCCAGGCAAGTTGTATACTTGCTGTACATTCCTCCCATTTGAATAATTTTGTTCTACTGAAGTTTTAATTGTGATTGCTTATTCTGGGGATAGAAATTAACTTTGTATAGCATATCTTATTGCCTATTCTTAAAATAATTTCCACAATAACTGGTGTAGCGAGTGTTTATTCTTTGCTATGTCAGATAATTGTGCTCCGGGATTCTCCAGGATAAACAATGTTTCAAAAATGCAAATTAATTTATTTAGTACTATTAATAATCACTGTTGATATTTCAAACAGATCTTAACAAACTGATCTTTGCAATAAATGGAAGCTAGTGTTTCATGGGTAATGATTGAGATAACCGATGCCTCCTCAGGGTGGCTTCAATCCCTGCAGTGCTTTGTTGCTCTTTTAAATGTCTGCCATTAGAGGTTGGTAGTTAACAACCTCAACTCTCATGGTTCTAAACCTGACTGGGCAGTTGGGGAAGGATATTGAAACTAATAGTTAAGCCCAGGAGGAATCTCACTTTTAGACCACACGATGCATTAAGTGTTCAATCTGTGACTCCATGGTTTAATACAGGGAGGAGAGTGAGCAGCATCATGCAATTTAATAAAATTATCTCAGGAAGTTTTCTGAAGGAATTGTGAAGTCCAGAGTTTGTACCAGACAACTCGGACTCAAGGTAGTATTTCTGTGACGTATCCATAGCACTTGCATTAATCTTCTCAGGAGCAAAAGGTAGGGATACTGCTCTGCTACTCCCACTGGTGCCTCTAATAAGCAGTTCTGTTACTTGGGAGGAACTTTCCTTTTTGGTCCAGAGGGAAGGGGGGAAACTTTGTATCCATATGCTGTAAGACAGTCGGTACATTCTCCAAGAAACAGTAGGATTGAGATTTGTAGTTTCTCGTGGGTTTTGGGTTTTGGTTCGAAGTACTTCCCCTTGCCTTTCCTTTGGGGGCGGGGGGTGGGTGGAGAGAAAGCCTGCTATTTATATAGTTTGAAATGAAAGTGGTTTGTCTTTTACCTAATTATAATGTTGCATCTGAATTTATCCCAATGGCACTTAAGTGGTTAGACTGTTGATAGGTTGCCTGAGTTTCATTTCTCAGTTTGTATATTTTAAACCCACCGCATGACATCTATTGTCAAAGGTGCTTTTGGTTTTGAGTGTTTCCCCACCCCCTCCCATTCCCCCCTGGTAATAATGGAACTATATCTTGTCTTTACTTGTTTATCTGACTTGCAAATTTCAGGTACTTTGTTAGAATATAAATGATTCTATTATGTTATTAAAAATATGAAGTCTACTATAAAATGAGAAATACTTTCTATTTAGAATCAACAAGTCAACAAGAAGAGGCACTGAACTAGTCTTAACCTATTGAAATTTAAGATTTTTAATTGAGATAGTATTTCTCCATCAAATAATATTTCTCTTTGCATCTCCTTTCTAGTAAAGTCTAGACCTAAAATATAATTTTAGGTAATAATTTATATCATTCTTCACACTAGACCTTTGCAATATAGGATCTAATGGTAGATTGATTTGTTTGGGTGTCTAAGATGCAAAATACAGTCAATGCTGTTATGGTTTGTGCTGTAGGTTTTTTTGCAATTGATTTCAGTTGTTGAATCTTATCTGAAGGAATATCATTACTCTGAAACAAAATTGGGTAAAGAAGCTATAAAAGAGAAACTCATACCTTGAGTACCTAGTATAACAATCTACAATGTGATTTTTTTTTTTTTTTTTTTTTTTCTCAGATCATTTATTTGATCAACATCATAGCAGATGGTAACCCTATAAAGTATATTATCTGGTTTGCACGAACATTAGAGCCTGTGTCTCTTGAAATAAGTTTTAAATATGGTCGTCTTTGTCTTATACCAGCAAGAACAACAACTTTCACTTCAGTTTGATTGTAAGATCCAATTTTTTTTATTAGATGAATGTTTGGACCTGTTTCTTCAGGATGAATACATATGTTGAAGTAATGAAGCAACAGGTTTCTTCAGCTTTTCTTCTAGAAGAGCTTGAAATGCTCACAGCGCCATCTTAAAAGTGACATTAAGCAAAGCATTTAGAATTCAATGCATAAAGCCAGAAAGCATCCTCGTGACTGCTTGGCCTGATCTGCCTAAGGTGAGTGAGGAACACTCAGCCTTTCCTGTGGTCTGGCTGGGGTCCCGGATTTGGGCTGTGCTCTGTCTGTGTGGCTGGCTGAGGGCAGGGGCGACGTCCTGCTGGTCCTCCCTGGGACAGCGGTAGTGAGTGCAGTGGAGGTGCTGCGTGAGCCAGAACCAGCCACAGACCGCCAGCTGAATCTGCTCGAACAAAGATCAGGCTTACTGAATTGCTCCCTAGTTAAACTACGGTGTATCTGCTACAGGAGTAGCTGATTTTGATTGAGAACTATGACATCAACTCATGAGTCATTTCAGTTACTTTCCATCCCCAATGCCTACTAAAAAAAGGAAGTGGGGGTAGAACCTCATTATACTTCTTTCTGCCTGACTGCATGTATCTGTGTTATTAGACCTTTATAACACGCAGTTGTTGAATTTCCCCCTTTTTTGCATTGCCTAAACAGATTGAGATACTGCAGCCTTTCCCTGTGCAGCATGTTTTTCAGTGCTCTGCTAACTGTCACAGCTTTCCTCTGCCCTTTAACATCTGTGATGAATTAGTGGATACTGGAATTGGACACTGCGTTTCCTTGTGGAAGGGTTTATGCGAAGGTGATTATACCCCTAGTTACTCCATTCTGTTTTGTGTTTCCCAGGAAAATGCTTGAACTCTTTTGATGACACTTTTGCTTTGAGACTTTATTCAATTTCTTACCATAGTGATTCCTGTGTTCTTTCTTACTGTGTGTTCCCCATTTCAGGCTCTCGTCCCATCTGGAAGGTGTATCTTATGCTCCTGGCTCATTCATGTAGAGATACCTTTGGCTGTATTAAAGTATGCGTTGTTTGTGCCCAGCCTGCTAGAGTTTGTCTGGGTCTTTGTCTCTTGCAGCATTTGGTTGTTTTTCGTCTGTCATTGATGGAAAAAATGTTAGTGTACAAACCAGAAGAGATTCTTTGGGCACCATCATAGACATATATCTGATTTCCTGGTTGAGCGTTGTTGGCTCCGCCCATTTGGCGTGTGCTATGTTGATGGGGACCGAGGGCAGCAGGGGTGTTGTTCCAAGTCAAATCCAGATATCAGGCAGCAGTAAGTCAGAGTGCTGGTGTCCTATATGCAGTGTATGAAATTCTTCCTTGTAGCCTTCAAGGAGCTTCTAAAGTGTGAATCCATATGCCTCGTGTGCAAATTCTAACTAAAGGGTAGGTCTATGTGCAAGCCTGTTTTGGGCTTGTAAGAAAAGAAAAAATGCTGCATGAAAAGGAGGGAAAAGGCACCTGGCAGAAAAAAGGAAATGCGTTGATACTCCTGACTACTTTAGCTAAATGTACTGGGCTTTTTTAGAAGAAATAATTCTGAGAACTATTTAGAAATTAGTTTTCCTGCCCATCTTAAACACTACATTTTGTTTTAGAGTGGTTTCTTTAAACAGTTTATTTGCATAATTCAAATAGTAGAATTAAAATATGAGAATTTTTAGCTATACATGTGCTGATTTAGCAGAACCTTAACATAAGTCCTTATGTCCCACTGACTCAAATTTTTAAATGAGTAACATGTTTTACTGATTAGGGGTCATGCATCTAAACACTCTATGCATAACCATTATCTACGGACGTATTTCCTAAATGGGTTGATATAATGTACTGTGTCTTAGACTTTCCCAAAGATTTTGCCTTGCAGTAAGATATTCTTCTCTCCTCCCCCCCTCCCCCCGCTAAGCATATGTCTCTTCTGAAGCTAAAGCAATGGAAGACGTGTTATGATAATGGCCAGATTACTAGCGCTGTTGTTTCTGGCAGAAAAGAGTCAGTTGTGCCAAAAGATTACTTTTGCCTTTGTCAGTGCCAGCCACGACTTTTTACTCAGCTCCTGGACCAGTTACTCATTGAAACAACAACAGTGCTGTCAGCTGCAAAATGCAGAAACCTTCCACAAACTGCTGGCTCAATATAGTGGTGGTTTTCCATTTTCAAAGAGCGTTCTCCAGCCTTGAGGACCTTTCCTGCAGTACACAAAAGGTGTCTATAGTTTTTTATCTGGGTGATTGTACTGTACTTTCAGTTTCACATGCCTTCTGCAGGCTGTCTTTGTCAAAACAGTATTTTGTAGCTTCATAAAACACATTTCTTAAGGAAATAATGATTAGAATACTATTACTCCATAGGTAGTTATTTACAGTATTTCCTTGCATTTTATTTTGTAGTGTGGCCAGTCTGAGATATATGCATGAAAATTTTATAGTTGCAATATAAAGTTAGGGTTTAGGGATGATTGTATGGAGTAACTTTCACTCAGCTCTTAAAATTGTGACACTTGTCATGATTTATAAATAAGAACCATTATAAAGCTTCATAAATAGTTTATACTATACATCATGTAAAGAATTTATGCTCTGTATCAAAACTCTTTATGAGAGAAGTTTGGGTGACAGGGAACAAATGAGTTGTGTTTTGTAGGCCAAAGTGCGTGGAAGTCTGCAATTTAGGATGGAAGTGTTCCACCTGTTAAGAAAAAAACCCAACACTTGTGATACGGATAATCAGGAACCTAATTACTAGAATAGTAACCTTATCCTATATGAATGAATTGGCTATAGGAATTCAGGTACTTTTGTAATTAGTTGTTTTGAAATGTGGCTCGAAGATGGTTTGACCAACTAACTTTGAATAGAAAGTAATTGGAGAAGGTGTTGGCTACAGTATTTATAATTGTTGGCTAGGTAATACATGGGATACATATTCTGATACTGAGTTTAAAGATCTCCCTATTTTTTCCTTCCCCTTTCTCTTTTGAGCTGTAACCTGGATTTGCATAAAGGGAACTGACTCTAAAAGAACCGTTACAGAGTTTAAAAAGATTCCTGTTTTAGTAGGGCAGTGAGTCTCTGTGGGTTTTTTTTAAGCCATTGAAATATCACCAGTCTGTCTTGCCTTTTTTCCCCCCCTTATGCTAAAATATTTTGCATGTCATGTAAAGACCAAGTAGGGGAAATAATTTCACACATTTTACAATACTTAAGCAAGACATGAGAGCAAAGAGTAGATAACAAGTGTGTTTGACAGTATGTGCTGCAATATTCGGTGCTTAAGATGCAGGATAAATCAGGCTGTGCAAAAAGCCAGGCTAACATCGTTGTGCTTGTTTTGTTACTCATGCTAATTTCTTATGGATTGGGTAGGGCAGACACTGCAGATCGGCAAATCTTCTTGACTTTTTATGCTCCTTTATTCAGCAGCTGCAGGTGTCCAGATGAGTAGGTTGCTTTGTAGCCAGCTTCATTAACAAGGAAACTGTTGATCTTAAATTTTGTTTTTAGAAATACTGCTTTAAGTATACGAAAGCAGATGAATTTGCTTTTAGTGTATGGAAGCGGATGAATTTGCTTTTAGGTTGCATCAGAGAACATTATGCTTTTGCTATCTTTTCTTATAGGTCTGTATTTTTCTTTTTATTGCTAGGTATGGATGAGCGAACAGGTGCCACATCCTGGGGAACAAGCGGTCAGCCAAGTCCTTCATATGAATCTTCAAGGGTAAGGTTCCGACATAATGATTCATAGTGAAAGTTTATGGGAATGTACAATGAAAATCAGCAGATGATTTGGCAATATTTTTGAAGGGTAAGCTCCTTTAAATACACAGATTAGCGTCTTTTAGAGACTTTAATGACTTTGATATGCTGCAATAGCGATTCAGATTTCTAAGGCTAAAAAATATATAGGTTAAGAATTTATGAAAATAAGCCATCTTGAATGATGATCATGTGTTTTATTTACCTTATGGTCAGAAAATGAAAATAGAAGTCGTTACTTATTCAGGAGCAGATTTATTGGCAAAGTGAAGGGAATGCTTGCTGTTCCATTAACATTAGCCAGCTATAGTATGTGCTGTGTCATGATGTTTGAGAGAGGCTTCTCTTTTTAAATACCTTCCTCTTGTTCCCGTTGCAGCTTCATTCATCCTGCTTATTGAGCTAAAGGTTTTTGATAATATCTAATATCCTAAAATAACATTGCCTTTTTAAAACCCAACTCGGTCAAAATCAAGCTTTCCCCTTAGTAAATCACATTCCCATTCATCTACTCAATTTTTTTTTATGAATATCTATTCCCTAAAAAGCCAATAAGCTAAGTATCTAATGAATTAATTACTAGAAATGCACAGCACAACTGATGGGCCTAGTCTAAATAATCTGTTCTGATTTCAGCATGCTTGAGCCAGAGAGCTGTGTTAGCTCTTGCACCTTTGCAGCTTTCTCTTGCTGTGGAATGAAGTGGGTAGGCTGCAAGGTCTTGTCCAGCTCACTGAATATTGTTAAAACCTCTGACTGATTTTGGAAGAGAGCATTAGAAAGATTTATCATGAAGTCCTAATTTTTCCATTGATCTTCGGTAAATAAATTATAATAAAAAGATAGAAGAACTTTATGGGTTGCAGAAGTATTTCTGTGCAACACAGAAATTAGACATTCTTTTAAAACATCCTGCATAATTTGAGGCCTGAGGCCCAGCCTTTAGATGCCTTTTCTACATTTGAAATGGAATCTTATTATGTAGCTTTATGTAACTTGTATTCTTATTGTAAGTGTTTGGTGTTTTGACACTCATTTATGATGTTGCTGATCAATTTTAATCAATCATGAGTTAAGCTGACCTAACTGGAATTTGAGCCTGTGATTCATTGGCTGCATGGCTATATTAATCACACTTTTTTTTTTTAATGTTAGAGGATCAGCCAGCTAACATTCCAATAATGTAAAGTCAGGGTGCCTGGTCTGGTGGTCTTTTTTTTTTTTTTTTTTTTTTGTGTGTGTGTTTCTTGTTTGGGTTTGGTTTTTTGGGTTTTTTTTTGGTTGTGGTTTTTTGGGGTTTTTTTACTATAACTGAAGATCATGACTAGGAAATTTAAACACTGATCAAGAACCAAACCCTCCACAAACTATACCATTATACCCTGAAGTTGGTACTAAAGGCAGATGTTAGTGCTCTAACAGAGGTATACCAGAAGTTAGAATCATGGGAAGAGGTTGGTGCTATTTGGGTGTATCATTAAGAAAAGCAAATGTAAATGTAGCTTTGTCTTGAGCCCTATGGAAGGCTTCAGGAAAAAGAGAGATGTTAAATTCTTATACATGTCAGGTGTCCCTCTCCCACCAGCAATCGTAACTTGGACTTAAAATAGTTTATATTTTAAAAAATAAATAAAATACAGAGAGAACGAGACAGACAGAAAAAAAGAAATTTATCCTCCCAGCAAACAATTCTTGCTGAATCATAATTTGTTAGGACAGTTTCAGCTAAAGCCAGTTGGACTCTAGCCAAACTGAATGTATTGTTACGAGTTGATGGAATCTATCCCCATGTTAGAATGTTATTGAAGTATTTCTTCCTCTGCTGGCTAAGTGCAGAGGATTTTTCTCTTGCATGCTAGTAATTTGAGATGATACTGAGAGTTCATTCTGAAGCACCAATTATTTACAGCTTGTGATGGGTTTTTTTTGTTGTTGGTTTTTTTTAAAGAAACTGTTCATTTTTGTTTAAACTGGAGCATACTGTTTTTAATAGGCCTTTCTTAATTCAAGTTAAATACGTTATAAAGTGTGTTTAATTTTAGAGAACTGGCAGTTAATGCTGTCTGATTTTTTCAGAAGGTTAGAGGCTTTGAAAATATGACATGTAGATTTATTTCCCTACTTGTATTCGTGGCTGAATTTAATGATTTTATAGTATGGCTTTGTGTGCATCATTATAAAACTTGGAACAGCAGAAGACCGAATACTTGCATACAAACTTTCTTGATTTATAAACTAAAACTGAAACAATCAGGTTCACCTCTTCCCTCTGCCTCCCAAAACAATGTTTTGTATGTTTTGCCTTCTCTTTTTTTTACAAAAAATCATAGTGTTGAGGTGGTGAAGTTTCCTTCCCTTCAATAGGGGATTTTTTTTGTCTAAAGGCAGCAGAAATCATGGGGGGGGGGGGGGGACACACCAAACAAACT
>NW_008795371.1:2565573-2652009 GCF_000699145.1 Aptenodytes forsteri | reverse complement strand
CCTAGAGAAAAATTATTATAAATTGAATATTTTTACAGATGTCTTCCTACACTAATTTTCTTTTTGGAAAACCTGCTAAATTATATAAATTTAAGAGCAAATCTCACATTAGCACAGAACGTGATGTTAGACTGCCCATAAAATTTCTCCATGGGGTCAGCTTAGCTGTAAGCTGTTGGCTCCGCAGTCCTGAAGCATCGGTACAGCAGCAGTTCCTGACGGGATCACTGACCAGATAGTGGATGCTGGTAGGTTTAGATTTTCATGAGAGCCTGGTGTGGTTGCGTTGTCTTAGGAGACGTCAGCCTCTGGTGCTAGGCTTTGAAAGATTACAAAACATGTGCATCTCCTTGGTTTTATGTAGTATATCATCTTCATGCACTGAGGAATAAGGAAGGCCTGTCCCATGGGGTCGGGATAGATATTATGCAGAATCGATGTGAAGTAGCTGTCCAAAGGAATTCAGAGGGTTTGGCGGCTGAATATAGATTTTTGTGCAGGCCTTCAGTACACCTAAAAATTTGATAGTGGGAGGGAAGAAAAAAAAAAACAACTTTCTGTAGAGGCCCTGCATGAAGCAATAAAGAATGGTTGTCTGGGATGTCATTTAAATGACAACAGTTTTCCGTTAAAGAAAACTGAATTCCTTTTACAGGAAAACTGCATTCCTGTGTTTCCCCAAAAAAGTGACGAATGCTAGAAATATATACTGTCTGTATATAGAATTGGTAATGGTTAAGAGACACATTAATTCATCCCATGGCCATGTTCTTCTGCAAAAAAAGTAGAACAGAGGAAGTTCTCTTCTGCATTGAAATCACTGAAAAAGCACTGGACTTCATTTACCAGTCTAAATCAAGTTTGCATGCATAAATTTGGGGTAAGATGTATGGTCTTTATTTTTTGGTTTTCTTTCAACTAATGAGGCACATTATACTACTGGTTCAGGATTTTGAATAAAGGTAAGTTCTGACTACTACTTCATATGCTGCCAGATCAGATGACTCTGAGAAAGAGCTAAAATGAGTGTGTGGGTCTGTACTGTAAGAATATAGATGAGAGTTTCTCAGGAGGCAGGGCAAATGATACATTTAGCCTTTTACATTCCTAGGTTATTCCTTGTGGTGATTAACATACAGAGTTTAAATAAGTTATAATTGTCTTACATGTTCAACTTTAACTTCAAAATCCAGTGCTTTTCCCCGTAATTTCAATGCAGAATGTTATTATTGTCCTAACTGTTCTTACTACTTGCCTGTTTACAGGAAAATGGCAGTCTTCATGGAAAAAGCTCAGACCTCTCCACAGACATAGAAAAGTTGAAACCTCAAGAGGTACCACTTATTCTTTTTTATCTTGTGTGTGTGGTGTGGGGTTTTTTGTTTGTTTTGGGTTTGGTTTTTTTTTTAAATCTGTATACAGCCTATTTACAGGAGTTTTCCTTTAAAGGTCACAATACAGTGACCAAATTATTTAAGAATTTAAATTGTTGGCCCAGTATTGGCTGGAATTTCCAAAGATAAGCAATTTTCAATTAAATAGAATTGAAATTTGGCGATAGTTAAGTACATACCTGTTAAAGGCTAATTAAATAAGATGGTGGAAGACTGGCTAAAGGAGATCTTCCTTTCCCAACTCCTGCCGAAGGTCTGTTCAGGTCAGTATAGATGGTCTGATGGTGTCCAGCAATGATGCTTAAGGAAAGAGTATAAGTATAGGGCAAATACTTTGCCACCTTTACTGTCATACACTCAGGGCAAAGCACAGCACTTAGGGGCTTAGGAGATTTCCTGGACAGAGACAACCTTTTGGACATTGTTCTTACAGCTATTGGTGGACTCGTTCTCTGCGAGTTGTGAATTTTTCTGACTTTTATTACAGTTTTGGCAATAATTACAAGTGTTTTGTGGCAAAAATATTGAAGTTTTTGTCTTAAGTGTGCTGACCAGTGATTTAACTGATTTCCACCATGTTCCTGTGTTCTGAATAGTAATGATTGGTTGTTACTGATGTACTTCATTTTTTTTTTTTTTTTTTTTCCCCCACAAACATCTTTATTTTACATGCCACTTGTATGTCTCTCCTCTTCTCAACCAAATTGAAGAATCGTAATCTATTGGTCTCTGCTTGTATAGTAACTTCTCCTAACCTGTTGTTAGTTCTTGGTGCCATTCTCTGAATCTTTCTGCTGCTTATGAATAACTTAAGAGTTAGGGTGATATGGCTGCATGCACTAGTCAAGATGAGGGTATACCATCAATTTCTGTATGACATAATGATGCTTTCATTCTCTGTTCCTTTCTTACTCATTACTAAGTCTTGCATTTTGTGACTGTCACTGAGCTCTGAAGTGATGCTGTTTTAAAAACTGTTCAGAAAAATAAGATTTTCTCTTAAATTGTACAGTAGGTTACATTGTAACCACATTGTTATGACATTGAGTTATTTAATGCTTCTTTTGTATTTATTTACACCAAATTTTATCCGCTGTTTTATTGACAATTTCATGGAGAACTTGCTTTGCAACTCTGCACTAACATTTAGTTAGGATGATTTTTAAATGTTTTTTGTCATGAGCAACCTTTACTATGTCTTTGTTCACCCACTCTTTTTGATTTATTCATGGAATTGTTGAAGAACGTTGGTCTGAGTACAGTTTTTTGGGAAGTGGGGAAAACATATTGGTAACTTCTTTTCACTGTGAAAACTGAATGTATATTCATTCCTGTGCTTGGGGCGGGGTGTTTGTTTATGTATTTTAATCTTTTGATCAATAATTAATTCACAGAAGATCCTTCTCTCATCCCATAGCAGTTTATTTTAAAAGTCCCTGGTAATACCTTATTAAAAGCTAAAATACTCTTATTTCAGTAGTGCTTTGAACTAACATTGAAGGCTGAGAATCACTGCAGGCTTGAGAAAACCTTATATAAGAGCCTTGTTTCTTCATTACCTAACAATGTTAAATAGTGTTCTAACACTGAGAGAGCAGTGGGTATTTGTATTAGAATTGGCTGTGACGATCTTAACTTTGTGAAAAGGTACAAATTAGAGACATTAGGGACTTTGTTTGCAAAATCTTTGCTGCATAGGCCAAATGTTTTGTTAGAAAAATTAATCATTTGAAAATATACCTATTGACGAGGAAAAAAAGAAAAAGGTAGGAAAGCTTTATTTTTTAGAGGAATAATTCAGGAATGGCAATTAGCAAGTCAGTAGAATTCTGTGGAGTCCTTTATTCTTGAATGATTATACTGAAGTCCATATACAATACTGTGTCAAAATTTTCCGTCTCTTGTGGTGCTTGTTTTTCTTCTAACTCTCCAATCTTGCTTTTACTTCTATGTTTGCAACAGTGGTGGTTTTTCAGTGAATATCTTCTGGTTAATGTATGCAAGTCCCCCCCCTTATCTGAGTGATATAGAGCTAGAGATATTTTTGCATGTGTTCATAATCCCTTGCGTTAGAAGGGTAGCTGGCTCTTAGTGTATGTTGCAGAGGACTGTAAAGCTGCTTTTTGAAAGCCTTGCTCTACTGAGCTTTTTGAAGCAAATTCTGAGGTACTTGACCCAAGTAGCATGTTTGCTGCACAATAATATATTGCCCTATAGCACTTGAAAGTTTTGTCTTCCTGTTGTGAGATGCTTCTGAACTTTTTAGCTTTCCCGCTTTATTTGGGACTTGTAATTTATACTCATAACCTAGCAACAAATTGATATAATCACTTTTTTGGGATAAACATTGTCTTTCAATGAAACATTTTTCTACCATAGTTTTTATTGCGGTGTGGCTAATGGTTGCTTTTATTTCATGAAGAATAATGCTCTGTGAGGTTTTCTTTCATTGTTTTGATTTTGTTGTAACATGTCTTTGCAATAAAAGGAGCAAGTTAGTTTTTCATCTGTTTAGATTGCGGTCTCCAAATCAAGCAAATCTAAAAATATTTTTCATAAGACATTTTCTTGCTGGATAGTCTTTTTATATAGACACACATAATAATTTTAACTGTTAAAAATTTAGCATAAATTAGCTGAGGTATTTTTCTTCCAAAATCTGAACTGTGGGTGTTTTAAGTATCTTCCAGCATGTATATTGCACTAAAAGCTGTGAGTGTACATTTTGACCTGATTTAACGTACAATCTAGCTTCAGTACTGAGTATGCAGTTTATCCTCCTTTTCATTTATGTAACTCTGCTATATATATATTTGAAGCCAGAGTTGAACTGATCAAGATACCACTGCTAGATATAGATGGTTTCGTAGCATCAGTCAATAGGTTATGCCCTCTATTGTATGTAAAATACTCAGACATGAATTGGAACCTGAAATACTATATGCCCAAACTATTCTCCCCCCCCAGTAGTACTTTTAATTTGCAAAGAAGTCAAAAAATAGTAATGAGAGAGCAGGTTTTGAAATAGTATTTTATACCTCTTAATCTCAGGTACATAACAAGAAAGGAAGCTGTTAAATAGCAAAACAAGACAAGAGGGACACAGAAATACAGTAAGTGTTATCAAGTCTGTTGTATTTGTGTCCTTTTTGTCCTCTGTTGTTTTTTTTTGCGGGGGAGGGCGGTTGTTTGGTGGTTCTTCTGCTGGTTATTTGCTTTTCCTGATGTATTCTATAAGTAAGCAGATGATTCAGTGTGAAATCAAAGCCTAAATTGAATCTCCCATATTCAGTGCACAGGACACTTTTGCAAATGCAGCTTACTTTGTAATTTGATTTATGGGCAGCGCTTTTCAAAGCAAGTTCTGATATTTAAGTTCTGAATGCTTTAGTTAAGTTTTTAAGTATTGTCTTTAAGCATTTATTCTTGGTATGCTTGCTATACTTGTATTTTATTTCCTGGTTTATAGCTTAGATAAGAGCTAGAAAAATCTGTTTTCAGTCATATGAGCTATATTGGAGAAGTGTTTTTCATTTGTTTTTTTTTGTGTGGGTTTTTTTTGTTTGTTTTTATTGCAACTACCTATCATATTGAAATTAGCATTGGAATCTGTTCACAGATTAGTTTTCCATGTGGCCAGGGAATTGTCCCATTATATATCATGTTGATATTTGTCTCACGAGTTTAGAGAGGTGTAATTGGCCATTGGGTTTAGCTGTTTAAAATAAGATTCATCATTCCCTAAGTTAACTTCCTGGAAATGGATTTAGAACTGGAGAAAATGGCGATTATCTCAAAACAGATTCCTAGTTCAATGTGTTATGTCCCCCTTCCCCTTCCAAAGGTCTACCAGATTAAAAATAGATAAACAAACCATGTTTTCAGTTGTTCTCATATTCCATTCCTGCACACATAGTTTTCATCTGTTTCAACCTGGTGTTTGGAAATAAGCTAATGAATATTTTGAGAGCTCTATTACCAAGCATGTAACTTATGGTGACACTTGGAGGGTATTTGTGAAAGCTCTCTTGACTTTTCCAGGTGACCAAGTAATGTATAAAGCTACATTTCTGTCTTTAGGATATTGTAGTGGAAAGTTAAAACTTGCTGATAATGAAAGGGAATCAGAATTAAAACTAAAAGTATACAGCTCCTTGTTTCTGGTGCAGTTGAGCTATCTCCATCAGCTAACTGCATTCATTCCTCTGTTTGCTAAGTATTATACAAGTTTCTTACACAATAAAGCGAGATGGGGTTGAAGTACTGCCTGTTCTCAGTAGGCTGGGAGATGGCACGCATGGAGCCTGCGGAGGGGAGAGGTGTTTGTTTCCTGGCACATCAGACAGGTCTTCAGCTTGGTCTCTTAGCTTTGGATTGTAGCAGGCAACTGATAGTAATATGGACGAAATGGTCTAAGGAGTGTGGGGAGTCTCCCATCGTTGTCCGTCTGCTCTGTTTTCCCCCTCCCCCCTGGCATTTTTCCTTGTTTAGAAAGTTAAGGTAATTTTCTGCTTGACCTGTGACAGACCTGCGCGTTGTCTTTATGGAGGATGTTGGTACTGTTACACTAGAGAAAAGCAGGTTGCTGGAAGCATTTATTATTGGTTGTGTTAGAAAATATTTGTTTATTGAAGAAGCTGCTTTTCATTTTAGTTTTTGATCATAATGCCAGTTGGTTGGATTTTTTTTTTGGTTGCATAGGAGGTTTATACATTGTTGATTAATTATGTTCAGCCACAAACTGACTTATCCCGTAATTCCCCATTCCGTCACACAAAAGTTTCCGTGCGCATCTCTCTGGTCCATAGAATTACAAAATATGATCAAGTATAGTTGCAATTGCAACATCTGAGCTAATAGTCTATGTATAAATAACTTGAAAGTAAGTTTTCAGACTTGGTTTGTTCTTGTAGAGTTGATTGGAAGTTCTATATTTTCAGACTTAAAATTATTCAAATTATATGAAGTACATATTTTAAAAATTATAGACTGAATTCTTCAAATACAGCTGCGTACATCTCTGTGCTTCTTTAGTACTCTTTTGTCAGAAGTATACTTGGGACCATACACATTTTGCTGTCTTGCTGTGTCTTTCCCTATTTTTCTCAGGTGAATACTTTGTAAAATCATTTTGGTCACTGTTTGAAAACAACATTGTTCCCAACTAATAGTTTGCTGCAAGACTGTTAGTGGTTTAAATGGAGTTGTACCATGACCTGTGACAATGTGATGTTTTCTGGTGTTTAGTTAAGATAAATTAATATAGTGCAGGTGATCCTCAAGACAAAAAGGAAGGGGACTTCTCTCTGGATTTATTTTTAGCTTACCTTCATTTTTGCAAGGTTCTTCCTGATCTGTGTGTTCAATAGACCCAGTCAGGTTTTAGCTCTGTAGTCTTTCCTCTAGGAGCCATTGACAAATACATAGATTCAATGACTGAAAATACTCTTTCCAAAACAAAATGGTTGTTTATTTCTGGAAACATACATGATCACATAATCCATAATCTTTTAAATTAGCTAGGACACCTTGGTATGGCTATTGCCCAGAGCCTCTTGTCTAATCTTCAGTCAGTGACTCACCACAATGTTCCCTGGTGTAGTCAGTCTCTCTGGGTCTGTCCGTCTGTCTCTTGCTGTCTCTGCATCTCACTTTCTCTCCCCACTTCCCCCCCCCTTGTGTTTTTGCCCTCTTTGTCTTTAGAACTCTCAGATTAGTTTGGAGAGGCAGATAATCCAAAATAAAGTGGATTTCAGCAGTAGATTCACCGTCGTTCATTTACACATTAGTCATTTAGATGACTGTTGCCTGATTCATAGGATCATAGCCAAATTTAGCTTGGAAGGGACCTCAGTATTCCTGAGTTTTAAACAATTAATATTTGTTAGCTAAGGTCAGCCAAACTATAAAACTCAAGGAATCGGAAGTAGTGTTCATTAAGTTTAATCTTTTGGTCTGTAGCCATGACAAACTGTGAAGTCAACTGTTCATGTTAGTGGAATTTTAATGTCTTAAGTTTAAAGGAGATAATTGAGCTATATTGTAAGTTGCTAAAATGCAAATACCCACTTACTGATCTGGCAGCTTGGTTATGAGCCACAACTGGGCCTGACTTCGGTCTATTCCCAGGGACTTATGTAGGAGAGGGCTTGGGGATAAGGGAGGAGAAACAAAGAAAAAAAGCCTGTTTTCTCTAGTTTAGTGGACTTGAGCAAATAAAATGCTGTGGGGTAGTTAACCATACAGGAAGAAGTTATTCCGTGAAGTCAATAAATGTGTGGGAAAATTGTGTGCCATGTAGTTACAGTATCTCCTTCATTTTTCAGATTTTACCCTGAAGTGGAAATAAGATGATGTGCTTATTTAAAAACAAAACCAAAACCCCCACAACTTGAGTTAGGGTGAGGAGTACGGTTTTGCTTATGCATGGATAAATCCTGGTGTGAATTCAGAAAATAATTACTAAGGGACAATGGCTTTATGTCTTTGAAGTGGAAGCAAAAGGGAGAGGGTGAATCCTACAGAAGCCCTGGAAGCAGTGCAATGAAAAGGGGTAGGAACAGCAAGCTGGGGAGGCTCTTTTTGGCTTGTTCTTAGCTGAGTTCTGTGATTGACTTAAACCAAATGTCAGAACTTTAATGGTCATTGAAAGACATTCAGTTTTAGGAGGTTAATTACCATTTTATTTTGTAAAATGGGGCATCGACTAATTGTGTCGGCCTTTCCCTTATGGTTTAGTAGGATAAACGTGCCTAGTAAGGAGTGTGTTTTCTCTGTTTTTTTCCATTTCCTCTTCTGGGTCTTTTTGAATACTACGTTCTATAAGATAATTTTAAGGTGTCCTGTATACCGCTATTTATGATTTTGTAAATAGTCTCAGATTTTTAATTGGTTTGGCTGTGTTAGCAAACCTGTGCATGGAAAATCCTCCTGATACAGATAAAGCCTAAATCACTTGGACACTTGGGGCATCTTACCCAGAAGAGGTGGGAATGAAAGCTGTTGCAACTGTTGATTGTTTTAATTGACAGACTTAATTTATTGGCATGATTACTGAACATCACTCTAATCCAATGAAATACCTCAAAAATGAATAAATTGTTAGACTGTTCAATGTTGAGAGTGCCTTTGCTACTCTGTTAAATTGCAGTGCTAATTAGTAGTAGTCTTTCAGCTGCATTTAATGATAGGTATTATTAGTAGACAATACTTGTTGGTTTTATTTGTAGATGTATCTGACTTTGTCTTTCTGATCACCAACATGCAGTGAGACTGAAATCCAGGGAGGGGCCTGTTGCAAAATGAAAGGTGACAACGTTACAAAATGCTGTAAGGGAACAGTTAGCCCCCATTAGACCTTATTGGGGCTATAACAATACAGAAAGAAAAGTTTTGTCTTCATTTGGGAAGGTTAAAGCTTGCTTTTGTAGTAGCTATGTAAGAGGTTGGAACAAACAAGATGGTTTTGAGTTTACAGTTATGGCATCTAATCATATTCAAAACCCAGTTTTCTTTCTGTAAACAGAAAAATGCCCTGAGCTATCTGCAGTCCCTTCAGAATAGGGTGCTCAGAACAGAAAATAAATTTGACCAGTAAGTCCTGTTTTGCAGACTTTTTGCCAGTTATTTGCTAAATATTCAAACTGTGCACTCTGGCACATGCTAATCCATTGGTACGTTTGCTGGGGAGCAAAGGTGCCAGAAATGGGGATGTGTACTCAGCATGGAGCATCTCCTTCCAGCCTTTCTATGTCAAACTTGCCTCGCAGGTAACAGTAGGTAGCAATCCTCCAAAGGGCTTTGGAAGCCCCCCTGTGGTCCAAAGAATATCACCAGCCTGTTCTAGTAGAGTCAGGTCAGAGTATATATCATCAAATAGTTCTTCCCAAGAGCAAGAATAGCTTTTGGCATAACTAATTAGCTCCTGTTTCTGCTTGGAGCCTGTATCGATCTAGCTACGATCAAGTGAGTCTCCTCTCAGAGAGTAGTCCTCAAAACTGCCGTGAACTGACATTTCCTTCCTTTCTCAGAAAGAATGAAATTTAGCAGTATATATTATTGAGAAGTCTTTAAAATGGAGATTTGAAAAGGGGCTCTGATAGAAATTTGTATATATATCCATCCCCCCGCCACTGCTTTTGCCATGAGGCATGAGTTCAGATGCCAGCTGATGGCGTTTTCTCTTTGTTACTCAGTCACACAGGTGGAATGTACCTTTTAATAAACCACTCTCCGTTATTGGTGTTGCAGACAGATTTTTTTTTTAAGGCTCTCAACTGCATTCTTCTTTCAGCAGTAAACATATGTTGCCAATTTGCACTATCATATTTGTCAAATACATTTTTAAAGCCTTGATTGTAAGACCAGAAGCTTCCAGTAGCTTCTGAAAAGCTACTGGAAGCTTCTAAAGTTTTCATCTATG
Organism: Aptenodytes forsteri; assembly: GCF_000699145.1. NCBI lineage: Eukaryota > Metazoa > Chordata > Aves > Sphenisciformes > Spheniscidae > Aptenodytes > Aptenodytes forsteri. The sequence goes on along the minus strand of NW_008795371.1, from coordinate 2,642,193 downwards.
AAAAATTTGTATATATATCCACCCCCCCGCCACTGCTTTTGCCATGAGGCATGAGTTCAGATGCCAGCTGATGGCGTTTTCTCTTTGTTACTCAGTCACACAGGTGGAATGTACCTTTTAATAAACCACTCTCCGTTATTGGTGTTGCAGACAGATTTTTTTTTTTAAGGCTCTCAACTGCATTCTTCTTTCAGCAGTAAACATATGTTGCCAATTTGCACTATCATATTTGTCAAATACATTTTTAAAGCCTTGATTGTAAGACCAGAAGCTTCCAGTAGCTTCTGAAAAGCTACTGGAAGCTTCTAAAGTTTTCATCTATGATTGATTACAGCTCTTCCCAGTAGAACTTGATGCTGTTTATTATGTAAGTTAACAATATAGATGTAAAAGCAAGGATTGGTATCAGGAATGCAATTTTATTTGAAGTACAGCTTAAATGTGAAGAATGCTCTGAAATAACTCTGTAATTTAAATCATTGTCCTTAGAGCCCTTCTGATTTTGCTTAATTTGCTTTTGTGAAGTGCAAAAGAAGTTTGTTAATTCAAAACTGCATGTGTTTGTGGTTATTTTGTATTCATTTAATGTGGGTGAGTTATATGTGGGAATCAGCCCAGGGTTTCTAATCCCAAACAAAACTCTGCTGCTTGAGCTGATAATCCATAACTCATTACTAAGACTCTGAATAACTGGTGTCAAGGATGGTGGCCAAGTTAAGACCTCTTTACGTAGGTCCGCTGTAGATGAAGGCTGAGAGAGGTCACACTTTGTACAAGTGTAAATTTTGTAATGCATGACAAAGAATGAAATGCCTGACACAATTAATTTAAATTGGGAATTGAATTCAAGTACAGAAAAAACAATTCTATTTAAAGTGCTTGCATATGCCTTAGTACATTTTTCCCCCTGTATAGTAAATGTTCTGTTTTCCATGGCTTTAGTATTGTGAAGGACGACTTGGAGCATTTTTCAGGTAGATAAAGTAGTTGATTTGTCTAGTGATGTAGAAATGTAACTTTGATGCTGTGATAATTGGGTGCAGGTGCATTTTGGGAAACTGAGAGGATATACAAAAAGAACATGATGTAAAGGATTATTTGAAGGAATTCTGACGGTAGAAGGGAGAACGTTCCTTTCTCTGTAAACTACCCATCCTGTTTTCCAATTCCTCTATTTTGGGTGGGAATATACCGTATTAACTTGGGGAGGAGCATTATTAATCCTGTGCATTAGGTAGATTGTGTTGCACGATGCGTAACCATGTATGAATTGAATCTTAGCCCTGTTATATTTTTCAGTAGTTTTATTATTTACTTTGTAAATAAAGATCTCTTGAAGATTTCAGTTTCTGGGGCTCATCTAGGCAGCACTTTCTGAATGTCTGAGATATGGATTCTCTTTTATCACTGATAGTGTCCTTAGTTTCTTTCTTTTAAAAATAAAATATAGTTGAAGTATTGTCTTAGGGAAAAAGGTTTTAAAAAACCCCACAATAACAAGTACAAGCAGAGCACCAAATAGGAAGCTACCTACTTAGGAGCTTAATTTTTTTGGTCCTCTATTTGCAATTTTTTGTTTCTTTATTCAGCAGACTTAATTTCTTTTTTGTTTCATTTTAGCATAAAAATAAACCACATGTGGTGACCTTAGCTAGGAGCCACTCCATTTCCTCAGCAGCTGCTGCTACACGCTGCTTGTCTGACAGACAGGGCTAGGTCATGGTTACCAGAGGACACCCTTGTGGTCATAACCAAGTTGTAAATGTCACTAAGATTGTTTCTGGATGCCTATCACATGTGTATCGCCGATTCTGAAGTGGATAAAGTCAGCCAAAGATTCATTTGGGAGTTGGGACCCCCAGAAGATTACTTTTAAAGCTAAATAGCAGCAAGAGTTGTGACACGCATCCATAAGCAGCGGTAGTGATTTGACAGTTATTTAGCCCTCAGTTACTAGCCCTTTGGTAGAACTGACAGCATGCCTGCAAAGATAGTGAGGCCTGTTTCAGCCCCATTAATGTTGTCTTGAACGTGAGCCTGCAGTCTGAAAAAATGATAAATGTTCAGTGATTGATGATTTTATAGTCCCAGGGCACTTGGAATGGTTTCTGGTAGCTGTGAACAATTTCCCCCCCCTCCCTTAATTAGGCCTGAGCTTTAGGTTTCTCCCTACCAGACTTAGAGGAGTGAGTAAGTGGGAATTGTAAGGTAAGGTTTACAAAATGGTTTTCAAAACTTTGGCTACAAAGGAGGTGCAATTTTGAGTGCCAGGTCTGTCATGTTTTGGTACTAGGTGATTCAGCGTGTATCTGATCAGTCTGAATGGCAAATACCATATTCGTCCCTTTATATGGAAAAGCTGAAAGCATTTTGAAATGTACAAAAGAGAATTTTAAGTAATTGGGTTGGTTAAATAATATGTGCATCCTAGGGCTTCTGTGTTTTCTCTCTACCTTTGGCGCAAGCTTTCAATAAGCCTGTGTTTCCTGACTGCATAAGGGTCACTCTGAGCCTGCTAAGTTGGCTATACTAATGCTAGAAAAGTGCAAAACCGTATTTCAGTCTGAGTGCTTGTTTGCAAATCGGGTGACAAAGTTGTTTATTTAATCACTATTGGGAAGTAAACCTTTTGTCAGTGAGCTATGCTGTTTAGTAATGTGATAGTGTCAAAATGCCTATTAATCTGTAACATTAATAGCAGGCTGCAAGGGGAAATGGAATTTCTTCTTCTCATTTGCACTAACATTTTTTCCTAATGTCAGTGACTCTTCCTGACCTTTTTACTGTGTTACTTTATTAATGCAAACAGCAACCTTAGGAGTTGCAACTTCTTCAGACTAATTTTCCTCTCTCAGTGGCTAGTGACTTAACACTAAGAAGATTCAAATATCAAAATATCTCAGTATTATTCAATTTTTAGAAGTATTGTCCACGAGGACACAGCTTATTAAGAAATTATGTGGTTTCTTTTTGATGGGGGAGAAAGAAAAGAGGGAGAGAAAGTAAAATACGGGCAGGGAGTAATTTCTGTGAGATAGACCCGAAAGCCAACTTTTGTGATTAATGACCAATTGTGACTCTGCACATTTAATTAGGAAGTGTCATTACACTCAATTAGCAGGGCTGCCAAATAATCTGTTTAATACTCTGGTCTTTTTTTTTCTCTAGGGTTTTGCAGACAGTCCTCATTACAGTGATCACTTGAATGACAGTCGATTAGGGCCCCATGAAGGATTGTCCCCGACACCTTTCATGAACTCAAATCTGATGGGTAAGTAGGTAATTCTTTACGAGTATCCCCTCAAAGCCTCTTTGGTCAGAAAGAGACATTTTTCATTCCCTTGTCTAGGCCTGACATGTCAAGCATCTGGAAGTTGCTCTGTTTCTCATAGCGACAGTGACTTTCCTATTGAAATCTTTTTATGTTGGGCGAATTCCTCATAAAGGCCATTCTTCAGGACTTTTTAGAAGAAGGAACCACCTAAATTTTTCTAGTTGATCTAGAAAGCTGATATATTTTGATTTGATTTTTACATTTCTCTTATAAATTCTAAATTATTTTAAAGCTGTAAATTTTCCTTAACTTTTGCTGAGAAGACATCTATAGCAATTTTTAATCTGTGCATTTTTAAAAATATATTATTTTTCTAACACTATTGATTTCTGAACTACCTACCAATTTACTTTAGGCTTTTCTTCAGTTAATAATTTGAGGGCTTGCCTATTATTTTTAATTTTCTAATTTCTTTTATATTTGTTGTATTAGAAACGTTGTCACTTCTAAGAAATAGATGCAAACTTCTATTTTGCTAGGCAAATGTTGCTACTGTTTCCAGGCCTGTGGGTGTCCAACATTTTCTGCTTTTGAAACTGGAAAAACAAGCAAGCAAAATGTGTATTATAAATTGTGGGCTGAGGTATTGAAAGCTTTTTCTTCATTGCCTGCACTTTTGTGTTACCTGAAACATGTTAATGTATTGATGGCATTGTTTGAAACTCTTCTTCTCCCTATTCCAGTTTGGGGCATTAAAATGTTGATTTCAAAATATTTATTTTTTGGCAATACATGGTCTTGGGACAAATTTTTTTCTTGTATCTTAAACTTAGGGATGACTCTGAATATTTGTTCTGAATTTGTACATTTGACGTTGTTTCACTTACATATTTTGTGTCTTGTAGACATGACCTATTTTGTGATCTCAGTATTGTCCTTTTAAGACATAGCCATGGTAATCTAAGTGGATTACCTAAATCCAAATCCTGGTGGTCTGCAGTTTCTTTTGGAAATCTTTCTACTTTGCTCAGTCTTTGTTTACTACTTCAATTTTTTCTGAAATAGAGGCAGACAAAGCACAGCTATTGCTGAAACCAGAATTTCGTTTAAACCTTCATATAAGAACCTGAAAATATGTAATTTTAAAATGACCATCTCTGTAGTCTTTGTTTAGAGACACTACATGTGAATTGGTCAATGACACTTATATCTGAAGACGGTAAAGCTAAAATGTAGTTTCCCTTAGTTATTTTGATAAAGCAGAACCGAGCTTCCCCCCAGTGCTGTTTCAAATATGTTGTCTTTTTTTAAATACAGGAGACTAAAAAGACAATTTACTTCATTTTCTTCTCCAGTATTTTGATCAGTAGCATGTATGGAATGGCTCTAGGCTTTGTAGCTGATACTGATTTTGTTTTACAAAAATATATAGCAAAGTTTGATTTTTTTTTTTTTTTTAAATTTGTATTACCAAAGGCAAACTATTTGCTCATGCTTTTATTTTGAGCCATCCAACTTCCAAACAATATATGCCTTTAAATATATGAAGAAAATAATTGGTGCAACTATATCTTCTTAGTTTCTCAGTTTTATTGATGAGATGGCTAGGCGATTCCATTAGACATAATAGAATTACATCATTAATACAGATTTGAGGAGACGCCTCCATTGAGATTGTTTTGTAGAATTAATTAATGAATTGCAAGATGTGTATGTGTCAGTCACTTACCCAAAGCAGCTGTGAACTGAAATAGTTTTATAATGCTTTTATGGCTAACAGTTCTTACGGATTTTATTTTGTTGGAGAAATAGTACTTAATTTCCTTCTATATGCAGCAAAGAATTCTTTCAGTATATATCTCAAGAAATGTACACCTCAAAACTCTAAAAGAATGGTTTTAAAAGTATTCCACCTGTGGTTTTTGGCTTGTCATAACAAAAAATTATATTCATTTTACTTATGTTACAGTATAGGATGCAGTTTTGTATATCATACTTTCACATCATGAATTTTTGCAGCATATCTTAAGTTGATGCTGAAAGTTTGGAGAGAGGAATGATAAAGGCTACATAAAAACATTGAGTAGTAGTTTTCTGTGTAGTACCACTATCTGTTTATGTTTTTTTGTCTAGTATTGAAAACAAAAATGAGATTTCTTCTTAAGTTTTTTAGACAAAAAAATGTTACACAGTTTGTTAATATCAAATTGTGGACATGTTCCCATAAACAGAATGAAAACATCCATTTTATTAGTTACTGCAGATGATATTTAATGCGTTGATTGATTATTCTGTGATCTTCAGAGGTTAAAAGGAGATGGAGGCTAAGAACATGAACTTGATGAGCTTATAGGAAGTATCTCACTAGGCTAATAGGAGTCATGGAGCGTCTGGGGTTCCACGCTGAAGATCTAAGAAACACATCCCTTCCCAACATTTTATCATGACTGAAATACATTTCTGAAATAGTTAAAAACCATTTTAAAAAAAAAAAAAAAGAGCAAAAACATATTTCACCATTGCTGTCAACACTTAAGAGCACCATTAAAAGAAAGAATTGTGTGTCAAGGGGATGTTGTTATTTTGTGTATTATGTTCAGCCGTAAGCATATTTGCCTGAAGAGATAGCGGATTATAAAGTGCCACTGTCTTTCATGATGGAGCTCTCAAACATTTTAATGATCTTGTACGTTGCAAAAGAGAGAAATTTTGTCTAACAAGAGTTGATAATGATTCAATAATGAACAATTTGCCACAGAAAGATGCATTTCCATATTCATTTAGATATTTTTTGAAGTGTTTTGCAGAGGAAGTAAAGCTATTATGTTGGATTGGTTAGTGTTCTTCACTAATGAATTCCAGAATTATCCTGTTGATTTGTTAGTATAAAAAAAGAAGGGCCGTTGCTTGTATTTTAAGTAAAACCACTGAATCCTCTTGGCACCAGCATAGTCTGTTAGTATCCGTAGAGAGATGTAGACAATCAGGCTAAGATATATTGGTATTGTAAGTCTGTTAGTATCCGTAGAGAGATGTAGACAATCAGGCTAAGATATATTGGTGGAATTGTAGCTCCATTTAGACTTTATAATCCTTGCTTATTCAACACTTTCTGTTTTAATTACATTCTAGAAAACTATTCACAAGGATACAAGATTCTTTTCTCTGTAATTATGCTGCCTTTTAGTACCCTGCACTTGCAAGTAGAGGTCAGTTTTTGCTAGGACCCTTCAAGCATGTGGTATCGTATCTTCTGTTGTACTGTTCCCTGGACTGTATTCTGCTGAGCTTTTCTACTTCTGCTTACCAGGAAGAAAGCAAGCAGATCATTCTTGAATATAGGTTGAAGGGGATTTTGTTGGTCCTTCTTGAAAATTTGAAGTGGGTGATTTCATTTCTTTTGTGTGTCTGTCTTTCCACAAGAGGTAGAAAGGATAAAGGCAAAACTTTTGTGCTCCACGTTCATCATCTGTGTACCACACAGTTCCACAAGCTTGTACATGATAAAAAGTCATTTGAAAAATTGGTCAATAGTGAGTGAAAAGGTGGTGGTTGAATGTAAGCTTGCCGTGTTGAAATTGGTCCCTTGAAGTAGAGAGAGAGATCATTCTTCCAAGTTTTCTTTCAAGTATACTTCCTTGTTTTCTCATTATTTCTTTAACTAGTTGCTTTACAGTTTAATTGGGTTAATTTTTAGAGCTCTGGGTGTTCCTGGGCTAGCCACAGGGTTTGAAGACCTGTCAACCAAGATAACTGGAAACTGTCATAATCAGAAACTCTGAATGTGTGGGATTGGAGGATTTTAGATCATTTGCATTTTCCCGACCTCATCTACTCACTGACTCTAGTAGACCAGCTGCAGGGTTGTGGTTACTAGTTTATTTCATATCATCTGTTGATGTTGTAACACTCACCTCTGTTAGTATCTTAGAGAGCTGGTGACTGTGCTCCTCTCCCTAACAAACTAATTTCTGCTTCATGCTAGGTATGGCCATGATATTTTCTTATGGCCAACATTAAGAGTATGGAGGACCTGACAAAGCAGGGAAGTCAAGGCACACATCAGGCAGTATTTATGAGGATGGGAGTAGAAGCTTGTTACAATACTTAAAGCTATAAATGATTCAGATTGTTAATCAAAATATAGCTTCTTATACTGTAACTATTTATACTGTGAATATAAAGGGTAAGCCTGATTCTTGTCCTGATTCAAATAAGTAGGTTGAAAGAACCAAATATAGTACTCTCTAATGGAAGCAGAGTAATACATTTTGGTTTTTTTGCAGTGCAGCTTCCTTTAATGTTGCTTGTACTTGATGCGCTTGAATCACTCAGGTGGTTTGTCATCACAGTCTTCAGAAAACTGGGCTTGCAAGTAAATTTTTAATATATATATATATATGCACACACACCCCCATTTATTTTACCCTCTGTTAGTGTTTAATTGTCTTGTACCAATGTAGCAGGGGGTTAATAGGTATATGCTGGGTAGAAACTGCCGTGTGGAGCTAAGGGCGGCAGGAGTGGAGAGGTGCTTGATGGGTTGAGGCCAAATTCCACAAATTTTCAAAGGTAGTCTTTTGAGTTACTGTGAAACTAAAGACTCATTTTATGGATTAATCATACAAATGAGCAATCAATATCTGGATTGGGATGCCTTCTGATTTTAGAGTTATGTTCACTTAATTGGCTTGATTGCCTGATTATGTAGGTTTGTAAGAATGGCTGTGCTTCTGCCAGTGCGTCTTTCAAACTAGTGAAATTACTATGTCTAATTTTTATTGTAAAATCTATTGTTTGACATTTAAGTTAAGCATTCCAATTGGCTTGGATAGAGTGGTAAGTATTTTTAAAGATGAACATTAGGGGCATTTTTTGAAGCAATGTGGTAAATAGCTGAAGCCTTTGTAAGCTTTCCAGTGCTGATATTGTTCTTGAACAGGTGATGTAAGCCTTTTAAAACTTAATTTGGGAAGGTTATTCTCAGTAAAAGGAGAGGCTTTTGAACTTCAAAATACAATTAAAAGAAGGCATGCATCTGAATTGTTTCTCAGTTAAGAATCTAACTAATCTTCAGGAAAACTGCTAGTTTTCTTCCTCAGTAGCACTTCAGTTAAAAGAATTTTTGAATCGAAGAGATAGAGCTTATTATCAAATGATTTTATGATGGTGAAGGCAATAGTAGGAAGCAAGCAAGGGTAAATAGTTATTAAAATGGCAAATGTTAAGAATGTTGCCATTATATTTTTTGCTAGGAATCTTGTTTTAATTACATTTTAGGAAGGGAGAGGGCAGATGTGAGTAGTGAGTTGGCAGAGCTTGTATTTGTCCAAAATAATAGTTAGATTTCCTTGAATTGCCTTTTGTAGTCATTACTAATTTAACATGTGTCATGGTTTAACCCCAGCCGGCAACTAAGCCCCACGCAGCTGCTTGCTCACTTCCCCCGGGTGGGATGTGGAGAGAATCAGAAGGGTAAAAGTGAGAAAACTCGTGGGTTGAGATAAAGACGCTTTAATGGTAAAGCAAAAGCTGCGCACACAAGCAAAGCAAAACAAGGAATTCATTCACTACTTCCCCTTGGCAGGCAGGTGTTCAACCATCTCCAGGGCTCCATCATGCGTAACGGTTACTTGGAAGACAAATTGGTCAGTTGGGGTCAGCTGTCCCGCCTGTGTCCCCTCCCAGCTTCTTGTGCCCCCCCCAGCCTGCTCGCTGGTGGGGTGGGGTGAGAAGCAGAAAAGGCCTTGACTCTGTGTAAGCACTGCTCAGCAGTAACGAAAACATCCCTGTGTTATCAACACTGTTTTCAGCACAAATCCAAAACATAGTCCCATACTAGCTACTGTGAAGAAAATCAACTCTGTCTCAGCCAAAACCGGCACAAAATGGAAATGATCTCCAGAGACATGAGTAATGGCAAGATTGATCTGAAATAATTTATACGTGGTTACATCAGTATTAACTTGGAGAATGGTGGGGACAGAATATTTTGAATCCTTCAGAGAATTCATTGGGAAGAAAGAAGAAAATGTTAAAAGAAGAAAATGACAAAATAAGGGCACAATAAAGATTATGACAAGTGCTTCAGTTCATCTCATTTTACAGGAGTAGGGCAGTAAGTTGAAAGAAAATTTTAAAAGGATAGCTAATAAGCTTCACATAGTGCATAATTATCTGTCACATATTATTGTAGGCTAAGAGTTCAGAGAAACTTTTCTTAGTAAAAGACGCAAGTATAAGATCATCCACAGTTACAGTACTTAGGGGTACAAGTCTCCTGCTCTAAGACACGGGTCCCCCACAAGCCATAGACTGTAAACTTCCCATGCTGGAAAAGTTCCTTGAAATTTACTTTACAGTAACTGGCATCGTACAGTTTCACAGCATTATGTTTACATTTTATCAAATCACTTACTGTTTTGATTATTGAAGCTAAAAATATCAAGATGCTGGCTCATCTATATGTGATACATCATGGCTACTTTTCCCAAAGTAAGCATTGCCATTGCTTCACCCCAGTAAAGCTTCATGTTTTGTTGCTTCAGATAGGCTTATGTTTTGCAAATCATTGCATATAATGAATCTGGCAAATGGAAGATTTACATTTAAATTTCCTGGCAAATGGAAGATTTACTTTTAAATTTCCTTCTAAGAATGTTTGTTTTCCTTTTGGGACTTGTCACTGTGCTTAATTGCTTGATTGACATTGTTTTTATATAATATTATAGATTGGCCAAGAGCTTCATATGAATTTTGTAGTATTTTGTTGTTTATAATGAAAATTTCAAACCCAGAGTAATTTTTGAAGTTAAATTTCAATGATTTCTTCCTCTCTTCCAGATAATTATTTGCTTCATATATGAATATATAAAATCTGCATAAATAAATTGAAGTGTCCCCCCCTTTTTTTTTTTTTTAAATGCTAGCAATGCGCATGTTCTTTTGTTCTGGGGTGTTTCTGCATCTGGCTGTGTCCTGGCTCTGGTGTGGCATGTTGGGCAGAGGCAGGCTCTTGTCAGTCGTACCTGTAAAACCTCAGACGGGACATGCTGGTTACTGCCGGCGCAGAGCCGCTGGTCTGCAGGCTGAAGCTTTCTACAGTTGCGATGTTTTGTATCTGTTGGTACAGTTTCAGATTTATCCCCCACCCCTCACCTCCCCCCAGGTATTACATTAAATAAATTCCACTCACACCAAAGAATTGCTCTCATCTGCTCTTCATTTTCCTTTTGTGAAAGCTAATGGGTTTCTGGGAAATTAAATTACACAGTCATTTAGTGACAGCGCTGAGTGCAGGGCATTTTTACTCTTGGGTTTTTGCTCACAAGAGTGTGTGTTAAACTTAGTTTTCCCTTCTGTTTACAGTAATATTTCAATCAAATAGCTTTCCTAACACTTCTTTAAATACAGTAATACCTCAAGGCTTTCTACAAATGTAGTGGGGAGCTCATGTCCTTTGTAATGTTATGCTGTAGCAGGTGTCTGCTTGTGCTCTCTCTCCCTTGAGACTTTCATCTTCTTCCTAGTTAGCAGCTGTGGCAGAGGAGCCCTAACGATCCTCCTCAGGTGGTGCTCAGGTGTGGGTCTGCCAGGTAGGCATGCGGCCACAGCTGCCTGCCTGCCTGCCTGCCTGCCCCTCTGCCTCCCCTCGCTGCCGCTGCTGGCAGGAGGCCTTGTGCCTGGCCGGCTCCCTGCCTTCGGCAGCTCCCAGTGCAGGAAGGTGAACAGGGGGGTGAGCAGGCGCACAGCAGTCAGCTTTTCCCCATCCCTGTCGGTGATCCGCTCGCTACGTGAGTATGCCGGAGTGTTGAGGCAGTTTATCCTTAATGAGTGTGGGTAGTATTGTGCAAGTTTAGAAGATTTTTATAATGTCCAAATCAGTGTTGGAGTTGTTTTCAGGCTTAGTCTGCAGTGCTGTGGTTCAAGGAGGAAAAACAGAAAGGTTTTCTGTCAGGTAAGAAAGTGAAGAAATCTGTCCTTGAAAATCCATCAAACTGTATGATTTAACTCTGCGCTAGGAAGAGCTGCTGCTACTTTCTCATTGGATACTACCAATGCCACAGGTACCTTCACAGGACTCATAGGAGTCTCTGCAAATCCACAGCGTGTCCCACAAGCAGAACTTGCAGTTCTGGTGGCCTGCGGGCAGTAGTGTTGCTTGCACTGTGCGCTAACGGGAGAAAAAATGTGACTTAGTGTTAATCGTGTTGGAGGAAGATGAAATGTTGCCTTCTTCAAAAAGGTCTCTCACTTAAACCCCAAATTCTTGTCAGACTAAGTACTTCTGAATTGCCCATCTGGGAATCTAAACACGGAAGTCTGGCTTTTAAATTTTGAAATATTTTAGTTCTGATAATTTTTTTTTTCTGCAAAACTTGGTTTTTAGTTAATGCAGTCTGATACATTTGAGCGTTGATTTATTCACAGTGTACTCTGCCTCTGAAAAGGGGAATAAATAGTAATCTGATTAAATTTTTAAGTCTTGCATTTCCTCTTTGTTATAACACATCAGTTTAGCTGCTGTAGGGTATGTTTATCTGTTACAAGGCTCATCAGTGCATGAAATGCTGAAAGGGCATATTTCTCTCCCGTGGTTCCTGCCATCCCTGGGCACTTGTAGATGTGTTCCAGTGGATGGGATCAGCTGGGTGAAGCTGTAGGATTTTAAATTTCAGTCTGTCTGAAGGCGCCAAGCTCCTTTCCAGGGAGAAGGGAGGAGGGGGTGATTCTTTCCCATACTGGTGATGTAACTTCCCCATGAGGCAGTTGCTTAGGGATCTACATAATAACTATTATCCTGTTCAAATAGGAGACTGTAGAAAGCTCACTGGTGATTAAAAGATAATTTTGTAATTTTTCATGGCTTGTCTTTGTTTTGCAATAAAGATGTTTGCTTATCGCCAGGTGCATAAAAATCATTTACTTAATCTCTATTTCATTCCATTAATTTTTTTTCATTCTTGCGTGCATGTAGCTGTAGCCTGTCAGTTGCTAGCGGTCCAGTTTTTAATAAATGCAGCAGCCTATATCCAGTGATTAAATTCTGAACTGATCAACCAAAATGTTGTAACTAGGCTGCTCGTGCCAAAACAAGTGGCTTTTGTGATTTGGGGCATTATAGTATTTGCATTAATATGATTTGAAGTTGTTCAATAGTTTTCTTTAGAGACTGGATTTTAGTGAGTCAAATGTTTGCTGCTGCTCGAAATCTGACTTTGTTTAGATACACAGACACCTCAGAGGGGAAAGCAAAACAGATGAAATTGAATAAGTGAGCCTATAAAAGATGTAATTTTATGTTTTAGGTGCATGCAGGTGTTGGACCTCTAATACTATTGTTTTTGAGAGTTGCCTGAGTGGCCACTGCATTTTCCCTAGAGTTGTAAGCTGCTGTAGGTGTGCAGTGCTTCAGCTATATAGTGGATTAATGGAACAAGTATCATCAAAAGAAGACCAAATTTTTTAATTTTATTTTGAAAATAATGTCTGGACACTTTCACTTCAGTCCAATATTGCACCAAAGTTTTGTTTCTGAAAAGTGGGTGAAAGATTTTCATGTAACAGAAATGTGCAGAAGACCAGAGAAAATGCAACTCATTCTGTTAAGTGCTGGTAATATCTTGCTTTATTTGCGAGGCTTTCTTGGTTGCTGTCTTTTTACGCTTTTCTGAAGGCTAACAGCACTGCGGCTTTCAGATGGGTGTTCAGCTTCTGTCACTCTAACGCATATATGTATATTGGGAAGTCAGCTGAAAATTCTGTGGAGTTATTTCTTAGGCATCCAGATGGTGGGTCACTTTGAGAAATATAGAAACCTTGTTATCCTTATGTGTGGAAGCTTCACCAGGATGGCATTTGGTAGAGGGAGGGTACTGTTTAGTTGGGGGTTTTTTTGGAAGATGTTCACGGGGGTCCCCCATCTGAAGATGAAATAGGAGAGAGAGTTGATACATCATTTTATGTGGTGATGTGTTCTATACAGGATTAAAGAAACTGACAGTATTTGGGATTACTGCTACTGAGTCCTTTAAAGAAAGCAGTAGCCTTAAGTTCAGTGATGAAATAAAAAAGGTTCATTGGAATGGGGAAGAAACACAGTGATTACTATTGAAATAAGTTGAAACTGATTTTACAGTTTTTCCTAAAACTGCTGAGGTCTGGCCATGAGCCTTAAAGGTAGTTGGGAACCAAGCACACTAAAATATGAAATGTGCAAATTCAAATCGGGATTGTACAAACCATGTGCAAGACTAGTGCTATTGACACAATAACTGTAATGAAATTTCAGCTTACTGCCCAGTGTAATAGGAACCTCTAAAATAATCCTGGCACTTTAGGCACAAATGCAGTACACATAAGGCATCTTGCAATTTCTTCCTTTTATACAATGGGACATAGAAAGCAGAAGTCTTGAGAGTAATGTGTGACTTGTTAACAGTGTTGTAAGCTTCAAGGTTGATTTCTGGGGTCTATATTGACATGACTGTGTCATAAATAAATTCGTATCGTATTTAAAAAAAGTTCTGCAGAGATAGGGAAGAGTGTTCTTTTACGCTCTTTATCAGGGTACTGCAGTCTTAAGTACGTTTTCTGCATTGTAGGAGCAAAGTGAAGTTTGCCTTACTATTTTGCTGTGATAAATAACACTTCTGTTTCTGACTGGATTAATTTCTTTCCTATGATATCATTTATTTGTTTCACATTTTGCTAGTCCATTACAAGCTGTCACCTCAGATTTAATTTATTTATATATTTATTTGGAGTCTTGAGGTACTTTCCAACTTAAACTACAGGCTGATTGACCTGCTTGAATAGAGATTTACAAAAATTAATTCCTTACAGAACCATATTTCTTAAATATGCCTTACCCATCTTAAAAGTCGCATTGCCTTATGAAATATTATAGACAATCTTCTGATCACATCACCCTAACTTCAGAGGAGTTTTCAGAAGCTCGTATGTGTGTTACACTATAGAAAGCATTTAGCATACTTTAATATTCTACCTATCAGTCAAAAATGAGATTTTTTTGCATATTTATAAGTTCTTTAATTTTAGAGGAGGTTTTGTTTCCATATAGATGTGTTGCATTATTATACAGCTTCAAGTTTGAAAGATACTGAAATTGGTACAGATATGCAAGATCAGAAACTGAGCTCTTGCTTATTTTCCGGGATACAATACTGTCTTACTTTGTACTTAAAGAAATGTCATCCTTTCACCTGATGTGAATTAAATCTTTCTTCTCAATGATAGGTGAGGTGATATTTTTTCAGCAGTGCTATTTTCTGTGGCAAAAAATCTGCTAATGTATTTTACTATCACTGAAACAATTTTTCTTTACATCTTCTGGGATTGATATTTTTAAGCTTAAGATAAATGTCACTAGCATTACTAGTGTTTAAAATATTACTTCATAAATAACAAAGGTGAGAAACCCACATGCCATTTTTTTTCAGGTGTCTGAATCTCACTTTTCTGGGTACTTTGGGTTGAGCTATGAGAGCACAACCTGAAGTCACTCCTTCATGCAATGCTCAGTTTACCTTGCACCGCTACATTGTTCTTGCCCAGCATATTGGGGGCTTGGGGGTTATTTTGTTTTGTTTGATTACTGACAGTGGTGGGAGGAGGAGCGATGATTGGCTTGTCTTTCTGGTGCTTGGCTGCATTTCCTTTAATTCTTTTTGTTCACTGCTTTTATTCATCAATGACAATTTATAAACAGTGCATGTTTCACAATGATTTCAGCCTTGAGTGCCAAACAACTGTATGATTTTGTTCCTTTGTTTGACAGCTATCTGGCACTAAGCCCTGTGCACAATTGTAATGAATATTTTTGTCCAGTATATGTGTGTATTTTTTATTTCATTTATATTTTTGCTATTACATTAGAAATGTATCTTCCTAGAAATGTGGTTCAAAAGGTACATGGTAAAAAAAACCCAACAACATTGTAAAGCTGTTAAATGAATTGAGTATAAACCGGTTCCTTCAGTATTTTGGAGCAGGGGGGTAAAGGGAGAGAGGCCAGAAGAGAAATGCTGCTGGTTTTCTTTGGTTCAGTGGCACAGTTGCAAACTATGAAAAGGAATATGGTTTGTTGGCAGAAGGAAAAAGCCCATGTGTTTCTCCAGTTGGTAACCATTTTATGTAGGATAGTTTGCTTATGTATACACAAGAGTGGCCTTTCAGCAATATATTTAGAATAGAGTAAAGGTAAAGAACAATTTTTTAAATATAGAGGATTTTCTGTATTGATTTATCTCATTTTACCGAGATAGAAGAAAATTTGGAGCACAAATGTCTTGAACTCAAGATACTGACTTTAGCTGGCTCTTTAGTGCTTGGTTGACATTCTGCAATATGAAGGAGGCAAGCTTCCCTGTTGATTGTACTCCTCCGAGTTTCTGTTTTGTGTGCCTCCCCCTCTTCCCCCAGCATAGACACAGCTTGGTCTCATGATAGAGACATAGTGCAAATGCCAGTAAACCGATGTGAAATAAAACACCAAATTGAAAGGTAGTGAGTCATTGGGAGAAAATGTTAGCCAGGCCCCAGTAACTTTTTTTTCTTCTTTTAACCTGTGCTCTAAAGCATTGTTATTCCCTTGATAATCAATTTCAGCACTGCTATTGAACTGAAACCTATATTTTTAAAGTTGCCGCTGCCCTTCTATCCGATCTCTCCTATTTTCTTGATGATACTTTTATGTTGCTTTCTTGTTTGGTAATGCAACACAGTTATGTGTCCTTGGCCCAATTTATTTCCTTCAAAAAATGCTGGATCATCAGAGGTAGAAAATGATGTAAACTTTAATTTACACTAAAATCGTCAACAGAATCATCTGTCCTCAAATCTATAGAGTATAATTTTACTGTAGTTTTACTGTGTGGTTAAACCTGTATTTTTGTCCCTTGAATGCACCCATCTGGATCAGTACACTGTTCCACCTGAGCACTTCCATCAGGCTCGCACTCAGCTGCACTTTGGGATTTTTCCTGTCTTACCTGCCTTGTCTGTCTTCCTTGGTCTGACTTTTTTGACTGTTTTAAGAAAGGCCATTTTTTGTGGTTTTGTGCAGATGTGTTCCTCTTTGTACATATATTTTCTTTTTGTTTCCTTCATCTTAAATATAGAGAAAATAAAGTTTTAAATCTGACTATGCTCTGTTGTTACTTACAGTATGGTACTTACTTGGCTGTAACACCTGGCTGTTGAAATTTAGAGCATATCATTCTTTGCATTCGCTCTGGTTTTTTGTGGTTCTTTCTCTGTGCACCTGTTACTGGCCAGTGCAGTCGGTGGGATACCATAGTAGAGGAGTCTGTCTTCTGTTCCAGTGTGGGTCTTTTTGCTTGTTTCTGAGACATCTGTACATTCACACCCGGTATCTTCTAAGTGGTCTTTAAGTACAGATTCTGAACAGGGGTGCTGTGTAGTACAGTAAGTATTCTCCTTCACAGGACAGATTACTGTGCACTAGATTTGGAAGATCAAAACTGTTTGTTCTCATATTGCAATGGAGGTGTACTAATACATTCTCTGATCCTCTGTTAGAAGAGCTAGAAGTTGTGGTGAATGGACAAGAGGATAATCAAAGCCACTATTGGAAAATATGTTTTGAAGTGGAAAAATAATCATTTATTGATGGCCAACTCCTACACAAGCCTGCAAGGCTATGGCTTAGTTACATTGGAGGAAGGAGTATGAGCCAGATGTTAAAACATCCTTCGGTTAGACTCTGAAAAGAGTGAGTTTGAATGCAAAATTAGTAAAAATTTACTTATTTCTGTGTTAGGTCAACAGCATGGGTTCAGACATGCTGAAGGGGAACTTCATAGTTTTCCACTGCAAAAAGCAAATTCACGTACACATTTTTAGTGTCCAGTATTTTGTTATTTAAAACATGTCCTTTTTACTGAAGCTTCTGAGATGTACGTGGATGCTTTTCAGAACGCTTGATCCCTTGTAGCATGCACCATGCTGCTCAAGGCAAGAATCTTTAGATGTCACAGTCATCTTGCCACACATGATGAATCACTTTGCCTAAAGATTTTCTGCCCACAAAGCCTCTGGGGGGGCTCTGTCTCCCTAAGGATGTTCTGTTCGACTAGCCATCTGAGCTTACTCTGCTGTGACCAGTTTAGAAAGTACTAAATGCAAACTTTTTCACATTTTATTCCTGCTTGTAAATAACAAAAGGGGTCATATCATATAAATACATATGCAGAAGGACACTGCTGACCAAAATCAGAAATAAGGCACAAAAAGAGCTAGTTGGCCTTTAAAAAGACAGTATCACTTTAAACTTCTTTTGTCTGAAGGTTTTTTTTTTATTAAATTTTGTTACAAGAATCATGTCAAATGATTGTAACTGCAGGATACTGTCCAAAATGTGTTTTCCTGGGTTTTTTCCTTCTTTTTTTTCTTTATTGCTAATAAACTAATGTGTGTAATGAGTTTCATAGCTTTCCTGATTGTGTCTCTTTTTGGATACATTCTTTGGTTGTATTGGCCTGTAAGACAGGATTAGTGGCAGCTGGTAATAAAACCTGAAGTTTAAAGGAATTGTAACTGCAGGATACTGTCCAAAATGTGTTTTCCTGGGTTTTTTCCTTCTTTTTTTTCTTTATTGCTAATAAACTAATGTGTGTAATGAGTTTCATAGCTTTCCTGATTGTGTCTCTTTTTGGATACATTCTTTGGTTGTATTGGCCTGTAAGACAGGATTAGTGGCAGCTGGTAATAAAACCTGAAGTTTCAAGGTACTGAATAGATATCTGGGCAACTCTCTCCTTTCAGGGGTCCATAAATTTGCTATGGGGAGCCTGGGGGACCACCCTATGAAGAACACTTTAAAAATATATCTTAATGTTTTTAGGATTTAATGCAATTCATGCTTTTTAATAGTTCAAAATTTGTAGCAGGTAAACTTAAATTCATATCCAGTTGTTCAGTTTTCAAATCGGTGGTCTAAAACAATATGCATTGACAATTTTGTTGTGGCAAGATGCATCTTTCCCATTTTTGTAAATTTCTAGAAGTAGTATTTGAATAATAAGACATAGGAAGTGACAAAGTACAGCAAGTAAATTTTATTTTGAGCTTTCTTTTTGTTTTTTTTCTTCTTAATTATTTATATTCTTGCCCTTCCTGCCTTCTTGCTTTTGACTGTCTTTTTGACAATATGTATTCCTGTGTTCTCCCCTTCCCATGTGATCAGTGGAGTCACTAACTCCCTTTGTAGCCTGTTCAAGGTCTGTTGTTGTGAGGAGGAGGAGGAGGTGGCCCTTCACCTTCTCTACTCCCTCCCCCTGAGAAAATCCACCTGTTCTTCATGAGCAGACTTTTGCAGTGATTTAAAAAGGGGATGGAAGTGTAACTGTGAATTACTAAATGGCCATATTTTATCTTTTGCATTTGTACACAGAACCACCTTTTCTAACTTATGCTGCCTTCCTCCTTTCTGTCCTGTTGACCCTTTTCAAATATTTGCTTAAATAAGCATTGTTGGGAGAGCTGCTCATCTATTTTCTGCTTTGGAAGACAAATCTAAATAAAAAATTTTCTACAGGCTTCCCTTTTTTCCCCCTGAGGATATTGATTTTCTTTTTTCTTTTTTTAGAATAACTATCCATCTTGCGGAAAATATTTTCATTATCAAGAACAGCCTTTAAATATAAAATAGCTCAAAGTAGTGTAGGCATTCTCTCTGTCGTAACTTAAAAATCCTTCTTTTTATTGAGAATGTAAAAGATATCAACTCCTTAAGAACCAACTCAGTAACTACTGTAAAAACAAACCCCAAAACATTTCTCATACCTTTTTAAAAAATAATACCCCCCCCAGCCTCGATGTAATTCCAATTCTTCTTTGCAATGAGACTTTTACTGATAGAAGATAAATTCTTGGTCCTTTTCCTGATTTTTTTTTTTTTTTATTTATTTCTCTTTAAAAATTTTGGTTTTGTAGAACCAACTCAGTAACTACTGTAAAAACAAACCCCAAAACATTTCTCATACCTTTTTAAAAAATAATACCCCCCCCAGCCTCGATGTAATTCCAATTCTTCTTTGCAATGAGACTTTTACTGCTGGTATATTGATTGTTGGTCCTTTTTTTGTTTTTTTTTTTTTTTTATTTATTTCTCTTTAAAAATTTTGGTTTTTTTAGCTTTTTTACATTTGCAACTTTGCTACTGGAAATTCTTAAACAAATGGAGTCTGTGTCACATTGAAAAAATTGTATTGGAATGAAAATTTTATTTAATACCTGAAAGTATAGCATGATTAGTTATAAAAATGCTTATTTTGAAGTTACAGCCAGTTATGCCTGCCCAAGGTTTAATACTGCTTTTTTATAATGAGTCCAGCTGTGAAGCCTGAATGGAAATCAGACAGCTTGATGCTAACAGCTGATCATAAGGAATCCAGTTAGGCAAAACATAAAATGAATAGTTTTTGTTGACCCTGGATAAAGCTGAGTAATGTCAGTATAGATGATTAGATAAAAGGGACCAGTTAAGCAGTAGCTTGTATCTAAACTTTAAAGCATTCAATTTAGCTGGGTTTGTCTGTTTCTATAGTAGTTAAAGAACATTCTTAGTAGCATTACAGATTTTCTTTGGATTTGAATGCTTAAAAGAATTGTGTTTACTAAGGGAAGTATATACCTAATTTTAGCTATGTTTTCAGTTTGCAGTTCTATTTGTTGAATGAATTTTGTAAAGCTTTTTTTAATATTGAGCAAATGCGTGTCTTTTGCTTGTTAGGGTAACATTTGCATTGACTGCGTCTCATTTAACCATTTTTACTCAAGAAATCACAAAACCCTTTCAGTCTTAGCTATCAACTGTCATAAGGTCCAACACATTTTTACCTCTGTTTACTGTAAATGCTAATTTTGCTATATTTGTGATACCGTGAGTGCTTCTTGCAGAAATCCATTTCAGGTTAACCTTGTAACCAGTTACCACTGCACTGACAAGATGAGTTATTTTTTTATAACTGTTTTGTTCATTAACTTCTAGCTCCCTCTTTCCAAACACTGGTGCTTGTCTAACTTTTAGTGAATAAATAAATCAAAGCTACTACTTACAAGATAAATATTACTAATTTATACACTATATACTTGTGAATTTATATATAATGTTTTATTGATAGCTTTGCTTCTGTATGTTTTAGGGGTAAGAATCGCAGTATAAGCAAATCTTCACTGGACTTCTTTGCTGTAGGAAATGCCTCAGGAGTTGCGCATTGTTTTGTTTATGGATTAAAATTCGTGTTTCTGTTGTCATGACTCTGTCACTGTTTTGAACAAACTGATTAAAATCTGTTACTGTTCTCTTGATGTCCTTATAGCCTATATAATTTATATAACAACTGGATCCTTGATATCTGTGCCATGCACTTTTTAAAAAATCTTTCCAGAAGTTCACTAAAATTTGTCTCTGGTGCATTTTATGCTGTCTTTGTAGAAATTCCCTTGCTCACAAGCAGTACCACCTTTTGCCATCTGGGAATACCCTTTCTTTTGAAATTTCTCTGATAAATCTTACCCTGTTGTTGCTCTAGTTTCCGTGTGTTGAGCTGAGCCCTTGCTTTCTATGTCTTAGCTTTTTTAGGTATAATTATGTCACAAGCAAGCAAAACCCCACTCCTTTGCCACCTCAGTCAATGAGAAGAGAGGCTCAGTTTTGTCTGAGGACCAGAAGAGGTTTAGTGTCTGGGGCGTGCCTCCTACCACAGGCACGTGTGTCCTTGGCTTCACGCATGTAGCATTTTAGCACAGGGAAGGCAGGTGAGGTGCTCAGACTGGCCTGGACACTTATGCTAACTGTCCCCTTGTTCTCCCTCTTGCTTAATGTTTCCAGGTGAGGGTAAGCTTTACTGAGGCTTTTTCATTTTGGATGAGATTCTTTGTAAAACTCCTCCCAGCCCTTTCTATTGTGAATGTTGCCAGCTGTTAGTTTTTTGCCTCTTAAGAGATGCCAAGTCTGTAGCATAGCCATCAGCTTGTCCTGTGTTGCGTATGAAGTGTGACTAATATTAGTACTTACTTCATTATATGACATTTTTCATTTCAAGAGCTTGCAAAATAAAAGAAGCTGAATTTAATCTAAAAACCTGATCTTTTTAAAGAAGATATTCTGATTTTAACACTGTAGGTTCCCCAGATACTACAGTAATTAGCATTCTGTAAGTGCCCAGAATAGAACTGGTTGTCAGGCCCTTAATTTAATGATTTATTGATTAATGAATTTTGTATTCTAGTGAGGGAGAACACTTCCTCATTTGCTGCTGGTCAACATAATTCTGTAAAAGGATGTGAATATTTCTTTGATATTACTCACATTTGTTCTTTAACCCTTCTGTGCTCCTCTGTCTAACACCACCAAGTCTGCCACCTTTTTATCGTGTGGAGTTTTTGTATTACAGGACTCAGGTTTGGCCCTGTGAAAAGATGAATCATACTAAGACCCTGAATTGAGAGCAAAATGCAAATGCTTTTGTGCATTTTTCTGAGATTTTTGAGATAGGGAAGGGAGGAAGCCAAGGAATGAAGATAAAAGGGCCTGCAGCAGTACAAATCACCGAATGATCTGGATTCTAAATTAAAAAAAAAAAAAAAAGTGCTTTCTGCTTCTGACATGATTTTTTTTTCCCCTCCTTGTATTAATGAATTAAAGTATGCTGTAGTCCCTTTGTGTAGCCTCCCGGATGGGAAAGGAGGAATTGCCATTGACCTAAAGCAACATGTAGTGCTATAGAGTGCAACCTAACAACTATACTCTTATCATGCCTACTATACTTATTTCTCCAAGTAGTTCTCAGCAATTTATGCCTGAAAGCAAAGCTGAGGTGGTTCAGTAGATGCTAGACTTGCCTGATTTAACTGTGTAATTCAGAGGTGTCTGCTCTTCATATAATCAATTTAAGAAAAAACAAAAGTAAAACTAAGCTCTTTGCTTCGATACCGAATGGTGGAGTCCTACCTACCTGGGCACCTACAGCATTGTAAATGTGAAAAGTGCATATTAATAGTTTGTTTAGTCTCTTACATTTCAGTTGCAACTCATTTGACTTTTAGCCCCAAGGCATAATGTAATTTCAAGAGAAGATGCACTCGTCACATTTGTTTCCTGAGTATCTTTTTTTTAACAGTGCAAATACTTAACAGTATAGTGTGATAAGCTCTGGCCAAAATGTCTCCATATCCTTATGTCCGTAATGTTTATTATACTCCTAAGTCATCAATAACACAAACATAAATTAGCATTTGTAATTGGCCTTTTTTGCAAACTGTAGTCAAAACCAGCTAGTGCTCTGATTCAAGTCTTGGTGTGGTGTGATCACATCATGTTGCGTAATTTTTTTTATCTGCTTGTTTTAAAACTAATCTGTGATACTTGCTTTAAAAGAAATAAAACAGTTTCTTTCACTGAGAGCATTGGCAAGCATATAGATAATTTTTTTTATAGTTTTAACTTTTTTTTTTTGTTACCGGTGGTCCTGTTTGTTTCAGAATTTTATCTAACATATCACCGGGTACAGAAGTACATTCTTTCATTGATTTTGATCCCACTTTGTCCTTTATCTCTGCTTGCTTGCTGTTGTTCAAGGGTTGCTTTGTGAAAGGTGTGAGCGTTGTGCACAGTTTATTTTGGCAAAATGAATAATGTTGCCATTGATCTGGGTCTGAGCTGACTATCCTTCCTCGGGCAGAAGTTCTTAGCTTCAGGTTGTTTCCTTCTTGCAGGCTCTGCTCAGATTGCAGCGTGGAGCCGGTGGTTCAGCTCTACCCAGCACTCTATTAATATGCACAACATGACCGGTTTCAGGGGAAGGTTATTAGAATGCTGGTTTGTATCCTCCAGTGAATGAAATGATGTGTGATTATGAAGTCATCAGGCATGGACCAGTAAGGCTCGAGAGAGCCTCCCCCCCAGGTCCTGGGGGTGCCATTGATTGGTGACCATGTGTTTGTGCCCGATAGACTGTGAAATGGTGTGTTGCTACACGGCTGTGTTGCACCTGCGCCCCACCGAGGTGATTGATTGGTTTGGTCATGTGGAATGTTCCCATCTGGTCTGCAGTAATGTGTTTTTTTTGTTGGTTTTTTTTTTTCCTTCCTTCCTCTTCTCTCCCATTTCCCCTTCATCTGCAAATAGCGAGTGCTGGCTGGGTAGTTAGAGCAGGCAGTTGGAAAAGGCAGTGCGAGTCTTTGCCTTGAGAGCAAAGTGGGGCTGCTGCAAGTGCAGCAAGCGCTGTTTTCACTTCTGCGAAAAGATCAGATAGTCTGTGGTGTGCTCATGAGCAGCTTTGGGACATCTATAATTTTTTTTAAAAACTGGAGGGAGGGACAGGGTACGACAACCAAACCCCAAAACCTATGTGTTACTCTGCAGATTTCTTACTGTTTTTACAAAAGCGCTCTGCTATTGTAATTAGATTACCCAAGTAGCAGTGCATGTGGAAGATCTTATTTAACCTCAGAAAAGTAGTAGTTTATTTATTGAAAACTACTGATGTTGCACTTTAAATGCCAAGAAATTATTTTAGTTCCTTTAAAAAAAATTCTATAGTTACATTGGGCGGTCTTGTTTGATATTTCTTAATCTCACTCCTTTTTCATAATTGATCTATTCATTCCACTTAATGACTAATTACATATCAGAGCACATCATCAGCAGCATTCATCATTGTAGAATGTAATAATCAATGACATTTCAACAAAGGAAAAAATAAATATGCAAATAAGGACTCATTAACATTTGCATGAGCTGTTTGAATAATCACGTTGCTGACAAGGCTGTAATTAACAGAAATTGATGCTGAGTTCAGTATTTGATAGTGTGTTTTCTCAGCGTTTTATTGTTGTCACTGCGGGGGCTGGAATGAAGTTCTGCTCTACTTGTACCTTGACTTAGGCTTGATGTGATGGGTTGTGCCAGGTAGCAGAGGCTTCTGGGAGTCCTTAATTCATCTGTGACCTACACTTAATGCATAGAAAGATATTTTACTCAAATTACCGTATTGTTAATGAAAGACTGTTAGATTCTTGGTAATTATACAACAACTGAAGGCAAACCTTCTTTCCAAAGTCAGGAAAACTAAAAATTACTCCATTTTTTTTTTTTTTTTTTTTAATTGGGAATCTTTTACATGAGTTCAGGCACTTTGAGCCTATAGGATTTCTTATTTGCATTGAAAATGAGGTATTGATGTAGGGGGTTTTGGGGTTTTTTTTTGTTGTTTCTTGTTAATCTGGCACCGTGTATCAGTGTCAGGAGGCTTGAGCTTTATTGTAATTGAAAATCACTTGCTAAGGAAAATGTTGTGTAATTATGAAATGTACAATCTCTCTCTCTGTCTCCCCCCCTCCCTTTTTACAAGCTTCCTCTTTTTGTCATGGATATCAACTGAAATGCACAAAACACAATAAAGCTGTTTATGTCAGTTTTTTTGGATGACTGTAAGTGCTGATTATAACAAGTTTTAGAAATTTCCTTTGTTGAGTGTGTACCCACGCCATATGGCTCAACATGGAACATTAACTTGACAGGGATAATGGATTGTGGTATATGGAGACAATTTTGCCTGCAGCTTCACTATAACTCATTCTGGTTGGGGATCACAAGTTTATAATACAGGATGCAGCAAACATCCAGATGGATTTACTTTACATAAAAGAGTTGCATTTCTTTTTATTTCCTGCCTGTAATTGGAAAAAAAAGACTTTAAAAAAAGAATTAAAAAGTAGTAAACAAAGAATGGGTCTTATTCAGGGAAGAAAAATCTCAGTGAAACTGTGTATATATGTGGCTGAACTGTTTTGGATACACTGAAACGTAGGTGGAGTGTTGTTACTTACACACACACGCACGCATACAGGATTTTTCAAATAATATCTCAAGTGGTTTCACTTTTCAAAATATTTCGGTATAGCTCCAGTTCTAGAAAAACGTAATGTTCTAGGATAGTGTGAAAAAAGCTATTTGAAGCAAATCTCTGATTTTTACTTAATTATAATGACTTTTTTAAATCACGAGCGAAATTATCACTTAATTAGCATTCTGATGCTTTGGTAATGCTCTGATGGTACCCTGTTTTCTTTTAGGACAAAAAAGTAATCCCTATAAGTTTTTTGTAATATAAGGAAGTAAAATCCTGCTGAAATAGTTTAATTTGTTTACTTCAGTGGTTGTGTGATATAATGGGAAGTGCCCAAATGTCTTAGAGTGTAACAAAAGTCAGTACAAATCTAATGCGTCCTACTGAATGATTTGCGTGTTCAAGGTAAGTCCTAATTTTACAAATACTTCTACATCTAAGAGACTTTAAGCACGCATAATCCCGTTAAGCGCGTATGTAGCTGTTTGAAGGATCAGGGCCATAAATCCATATTTAGGATTTCAAATACAGCTACATGAGTTGGCTTCAGCATTCCTGTGCACTTGTGATGATTGAGTTATACTCCAAATAAAATTGGATCTGAAAAGCAGACATCTTTTAGGTATCAGTTTTAGAGATTCTGTTAAAACACTAGGTTTTTTTGAGACTCTGGAAATCTTGACCTTCCTTATCCAAAATAGCTGCCATGATTTTTTTTTTTTTTTCCTTTGAACCACTATCACATGGATATGAATTTGTTAATTTTTTTAATTAGCTCTTGAGGTAAGTACCTGAGCAGATGGAGAAGATATGGTTCATGATTGGGAAAGAGGGATACCGGTTGTGATTATAATAAATACTGTTTGTCTGTCCAGTCTCCCTCCCCCATTGCTGACTTCATAGGTTGACTTCCCAATTTAGCATCTCTAATCATTATTCGAAGTTTCAGAAAGTAAACAGCTAGAAAGAATCTGCTTTTGAGAAAGGAGCAATAAAAAGGATCACTAACTATTGACCTATGAAGAATCTGTGTTAGCTTAAGATACAGGTTTTCTTTCAGGTTTTTATGCCACAAATTATACTTTAAAAAGCTTCTCTGGGTTCATTCATCTTCCCCCTGCATACTAGGCTGTTTGTGTGATAATCACAGCCAGGTGGGAATTTACTATGGACTTAAGGACATTGTTGCTTGTATTCTTACTATGAAGTCCTTTATTTGCTACTGCCACTGCAGTTGCAAAAAGACAGTCTCAGGAAAACACATGCTATATCTTTAAGGTTTTTAGTAAAACTTGTTCCATATTTGAAGTAGAGAAAGAACAACATCATATCTAGTATGCCAGTCAGCTGGTGGATCTCTCTAATTTATCATCCACTGTTTGGGAAACACTAGGATAGGGAAATGTGCCCCAGTGTTGCAATAAACTTGAAGAATTTAAATCTGTAGATAAGAAAATTCTTTCCAGGAACTGTAAGGGGAGTTGACTATTTCTACCAGCTTCTGGACTTCTTGTCTCCTTTTTGGCTTTGGAAGGAAAATAAGAGTCAAACCCTCAGCAAACACTTAATAAAATTGAAATTTTGAAGGTAGCGTTTGTGTCCTGTATCAGCATTTACTGACCCACCAAAGAACTTCTGCAGGACTGTATTTGCAAAACAACATGAATGTTCTTCCTAGGTTACAGCGATGACTACCTTCAACATAGATTACACTCAAGTTAATAGTATTCTGTGAATGTGTAAGTGCTGTGTTGGCAATGAGAAAGCTTTTTTTGTGTGTGTGTGGTTTTTATTCAGCTCTGGGAAAAGCTACAAAAGCAGGCTTCACTTTTTTCTGATCTTGTAATCTGTAGTGGCCTGTGGGGAGCACACTGATGATCCAGTCTTGTTAATGGCTTAGTGTAAGGATGTTATAAAAGTCCAGTAGGTTGTCAGTAGAAAGACCATCAATAGAAATTTATTAAGAGTAACGCTTGAAAGCGAATTCCACTGGCCTCTGACAGTAAGCCACTGTAACACTCTTTGATCCTGAAGGGTCTGCTGAATCTCAAGTTGAAGTCAGTGGTTTGGGTGTAAAGAGCAATGATTTTTTTTTTTTCTGTTTTGCTAATGATTTATTAATATTGCTGCAGTCTTTGGATTAATGTTTTGCTTTATTGAGCTGTATTTTAAAGGAACTTGGTTGGAAGGGGATTCTTGTTCCATTTTGGTATAAGGAAATGCCTTTAGGTTATATTTCCCATCTGATTATTTTTGTAATGATGTAGACATTTCTTATAACGCCATAGATATGTTTGATTGTTGTACATGTGGGTAGCTCAATCTTCAGCGTGATTAGAGTACATTAAAACAGGAGGGGGAGCTCTCACCACAGCAGCAGCCGGGCAGAGTGGGGAGCAGTGCAGTACGTGGTAAGAGCAGAGGCAGGAGGGGCTGCAGTAGCTACAAGAGTAAGAGGAGCACCCTGAGAGAGCTGAAAATGTGCCACCAACTCCCCTCCATTTCAAACGCTTCTTGGAAAGTTATTTTCAGAATATTTCAGTGGTTAAATGTGGATGTTTGTCTCCTTTCTTGTCCTTAAACACGTGCACGCTGTGAGCCAGGACTTTGTTTCTTCGCTTGGAGAGTGTGTATTATTACTACGTTTTATGGCAAAATCAGAAATGGGTTTCAGTCTGTCTAATTTAAAGAAATTAGCTTAAAATAGCACTTCCCTTAAGTTGCAAATTGGCTATTATTGACATGTTACATTTTCAATATTTTCAGAAATCTTGACTGAATTTCTTAAAAACTACATTAAGACTAGACTGAGATAACGCATCCTTCTTTGTCAGATTTCTCTGTAATAAGTCTGCAGTCCACCAACATTCTCCTAAGTGTATAGTTTAAATTATATGAGCAGTCCCTGCTGAATTTAGTTCATTGGTATACTTGTAAGTACATATGTGCTTAGTTGCTTTACTGAATTGGTGCCTAAAAATGCTTCTAATAAATGTGGAGTATTGTTTAGGTCCTGTTTTCAACATGGCTTTTAGAATCAGACAAATGTGATTAAGTCAAGGTGTGTGTAACAGCAGTGTGCTGACCTGTGTGAAAAGGTGAGTGACCATGTACTTAAACTGAATCTCAAACAGATGAAAAGCTAGGTAATATGGGGCAGGATTAAATTATTCGCTAATAGGAATCTTACATCTTCCCCTAAAGCAGAAGACTGTCTTTCATGGTATCTTTCATTCTAAAGAGAGGTGTGCGCTTTAACGCTCCTTTTGGGGAGAGAAGCAGCACTGAAAGCTGAGTGCTGTTCCTTGACTCTGAATTGCCGTGTGACTTTCTCCATTTATCAGTTTTAAAATGGTCCCTGCAATATTTTTCTTCAACAACTCACTTGAAGCAAGTGAGTTGGAATTGTAGCAGGGAGCAAAGTTTGAAATTCTTTGGCCAAAAATTTCCTTATGACTGGGGGCAAATGCTACTGTTACCAAAGTCTTGTTTCTGGTTATGTACTTTGTTCAGTAATTTGGAAGACTTTGCATTAGTATCATTACTTGCAGAATTGAATAACTTTTCATTTCAAGACAGAACACCAGCAGGGTTTGAAATGTTTGAATTTGGCAAGACAGGGCTTGTCTGTAAAACAATGAAATTGCGTTGGGGAAATACAGTGCCTCTGTTCAGCTGAGGCGGATTGAGGTACACTGTGAGCTGTTGTGAGCTGCAGCTGCATTTACCATCAAACACTGAGTTGGTGCCGATGAATGTTTTGTTTTTAGTGTCATGGAAACTGTGAGCCAAAGAATGGATATTCTATTCATCTGGGAAAATAGCAGTTCACTGCATAAAACATCAGTTGCTTCCAAAGCAGTTCTTAAAATAGACTTTGTGAATATAACCCTAAAAGTAAAAGTGCAACAATTTAAATCACCTCAGTACTACTATGTTTTTCATTAGAATGTACACGTGAATTAAATTAACATAGAAGTAGTGAGTTTTAAGATACAACTGTAGCATGGAACTCCTACAATGATTCGATGTTTTACTTTACTGTGCAATTTTTAATCTAAAAATGGAGAGGTCCAGACATTTCAATAGCAGTCTTAATCCTTTTTATTACCTTTCTTCAAAAGATTTCCTCAAAGCAGAATAGTTTTGGTCATCATTCAGTGTAATTTACTGTTTCATACAGCATAGTGAAAATCGTAAAACTCACTGCAGAGACCAGGTATCCAAGAGAGTGCTCTCACGGGCAGAGAAGGAAAGATGGTATGGAATAAATAGTGTGTGTGTGGGGGTTTAAATGCATGAGCATTTTTGCAGAGCCAGTATGTAAAGAATAATTAATTAGGGAGTTAATTCAGTTGAATTGGAAAGCTTAGATTTGTTTGTTTTGCTTAAATTTTGATGTTGGGGGAAAAAGTAAGTATGAGATCTGAGTGTAAGAGGTAAAGAGAAACCAAAACAGAAGTAGATATAATAAAGTCATTGCCCCACTGTGGGGGAAAAAAAAGGAAGCTGAAAAAAGAAATTGGAGGAGCAGAAGTGATTCGACCTGAGTGACAGGAAGTTGGAGGGAAAATTGCCAGTTGCAGGGTTTCAGAATCCAGGATTCTGGAATGGATGTGATACAAATTAAAAGAAGGGATGCATTATTGTGAGACCTCCTTCAATGTCCAGTGAAAGGAATGGGAATCTTCCTGTTGATCGTATTGCTCTCTAGCTTAATTTTGGTTGGTTGGGGTTTTTTTGTTTGTTTGGGTGGGGTGGGGGTGTGTGTTTTTGTTGGTTGTTGTTTTTTTTTTTTTTTCAATTGGGGGGTCCAAAATTGGGTGCGATATTTTAGATATGGTGTAACGAGTGCTGAGTAGAGGTGGATAATCACTCCCTGCCACCTGCCATCTCACGTGCAGCTTGCCTTTCAAGACCACCGGTCCTTCTCAGCCGACTTCGTCCCCAGCCTGCACCGTTGCAAGGGGTTATTCTGTCTCAGGTGCAGGACTTTACATTCGTTATGGTTGAATTTTATGAGGTTCCCGTTGGCCCAATCCTCTAGATAGTCTACATTCCTCTGAATGGTGGTCCTGCCTTCAAGCATACTAACTGCATCTCCCAAATTGGGGTCTTTTGCAAACTTTTTTAGGGTGCACTCTGTCTTTTCTTCCAGGCTTCTGATAAAGACATTAAGCAGGACAGGTTCTATTTACACTGTATAGTTGGTAGTGACAAAATTATAGATGCAGGGAGATGGATAAAAACATAAATTTAGGTTGAAAAGCAACTGCGTGAGAAGTAAAATAGGTGCTTGAGATGCTGAGGCTTACATGAGTAACTCAAGAGAGAGCAGGATCAAGAAAAGCTTTTTTTTATAAGTGTTTATGACTGTTTAATATCAAGGAGTAATGTGTAGTTGAGAGCTTACAGCAGAGATAAGGGCTAGATAAGAAATGGGAAAGTATCTTTGAAATTAATCCTAGTTTGTGTATAAAAGGCTTCTATAATAATATGCAAGCTCCACAGTTCCCATTCTGTAGTGCAGGGAATTGAAGTACAAGCAGGTAAAATAGATAAAAAGATACAAAACCCACATGGCTTTTACTTTCACTCTTTAATACTGTTTAGGCTCAGAAGGAAGATTTTCACTTTGCAACACTTTCAGGTACTGTAACCACGCGTTCCTAACCCCAAGGCAGACTTTTGGGCTCTCCTATTCAATGCCTGGGGAGATTTCCTGTGGGATTTGCAAAGGCCGGTGTGCCTCTTGCAGAGCTGCTGAGGCTGGCCAACAGGAAAGGTTAGGTTATGGTGGACCATGGAAAGTTTCCATAGCCACCACCCTCCTCCCCAGGATAAATCTAGTTAAAGAACAGGAGGCTGTAGGGCCTTGTCTCAATCCTGCAGGCATCTTTTTGCACTTGGCTGAATAAAAAGGCAGCTTGCTTCCTTACATGCAGTTCAGAGCACTCCAGATCAGTGACCTGTCTTCGGTTGTTTCAATCTGCCAACAAGCTCTGAATTTCCAGTAACACATTTAGATTGTCAAGTTGATGGTTTAAAAAAGGAAAAAAAAAGAAAAAACCTAAATCTAAGGGCAAGGTTTGAGTCACGTTGATGTCACTGAAAAATATTCAGTGATGATCCTCTGTTTTACAGTTGCATTTTAAAACCTTGTCTGGTGCCTGGCTTTTAATCCCTTAATGCATTATTATTTTAAAAGAGTAATTAGGTTATTCCTTTTAATTATTCTTCTAGAAGTCATCAATTTTTTTGTCAAAATATTTTATCGTTTCAAGGCACATACCTTACAAAAATCGGCTACATTGGTAGTATACCCTGCCAGCTTACAGTGTAAAAAGACACCTTTCCCACAAATTCAGGTTGACTAGCATTATCATTAACCTACCTAATCCTTTATTAATAAAATTCCATTTTGGTGATTTCATTATGTATGATTTGCTATCAGAGAAATAAGTTATTTGGGTAATCCTATTTGCTTATTTTAAATATTGCACAAAATGAACTTTCTTCCAGAGATCTTGCACTTCCTGAGTATTCTAAGACTAAGTAAAAAACAGTGTTAATATTTGAGAGAACTCCTTGGTTTATATATATTAAAAAAAATTTTTTTAAATCCTTTTGGAGTCAGGTTATCTAGACCTGCTGATACAAAAGTGCAGAATGTTAGCAATTGCTTTTACATCTTCCTTGCTGTTGAAATAGAAAATATTTCATCATTCTTATTCATTCTATCATTTCTATAAAATAATTACCAATATCGCTATGAGTATTTCTTTTGTTCTTAACATGCTGAGGAAAAGCGTTTTCCTTATCTGCTTTAGGTCATTTAAAGCAGCATGGTGATACCTCTGGAAAGCATGGGTAGCCAAGCAGAGAGGTAGTATTTATTGATATATGAAGTTTTATTCTTTCGTTCATTAAACAGCACGCCATGTTCCTTGGTGTTTTTAAATCCAAGATTTACGTTCACCTTGACTATGTCTGGACCTGGGATATTATTGTTAATGTTTCTTCAGTCATGTTCCCACGACTGTTATGATCTCTTATGAAGACTTTTTTTTCTTTATCAAGAATGCCACTTGTCTCACCTCCCAGAATAAACAGTGAACACATGTTTTCCTTTGCAACTTTTTTTTTATATGACTTAAACAGTATTCATCCTTAGATGCCTTGGCAGTAAGGTATCAGTGTTTTCATAAATGTATGGAGACGTGGGGTGCCTGCAGATGAGGGGATGATTTAGAGAGATCTATATTTTTTGAGTGTTTTTTTAGTAGATAGTTAAAAATTCATTCTCTGTGTAGCTCCAATACCAGTTTGCCTTTCTGCAACACAGTGATGTTCTCTTGTGCAGTTATCTTCAATGTTTCAGGGCTTGGTAGGATTGCTTTCAATTTCTGGACAGTCTAAAGTCCCTTTACTGTAAATACTGTTTTTGTACTGAAATAAGAGCACCTATTTTAAGCTCTTAGCATTTTAGGTGCTTTGTATTAGTTTAGACTATCTAAGTATTGTTTATGGGGTTTTTGTTTCACCTTCTTTTGGCTTGGTGTGCTTGCATATAGTGCATGTGAATAGTTAGGAGTTTTCAGCCCCCAAACTGGAGATGGCTCCTTTCAGGCACTGTCTTGTGGGTATTTCCCCTCCTGTTTTAACAGATAATTTGGTTACTCTGCAGTGCCTGCAGAAATTGTTCTCTTGAAGCAGTAATACTGGGAAAACACTTAATGCTGTTTTGTTTTCTTCTGAAATCTATTTTAGCATCTAATGGGTGTTTGGGGTTTGGTTTTATTTGTTTTGTTTTGGGTTTGTTTTTTTTTTTCAGTCTAGCAGCTACTGCTAGTCTGGAGACCACAGTTTGGGAATACCTGATTTACAAACTTCTATTTCTGTGCGATTGGAATGGCTGTATTGCCTGTGAAGGGTGAAGCTTGAGTAAGTTACGCAAGTCATCCAAATAAGAACTGTCAAAACTTTTGTACAACAGAGTACTATTGTATGAGTTTGCCAGTTGCCTTATGGAAGATGGTTATAAATGCTTGCCATGTTTGTACCCGTGTTTATATAGAGAATGGGCAGGGGGGAATCTTTTTGTTGACAATGCTGGCTTTTCAAGTTTAATGAGAATTAATAGATCTTGGATGGTGAGAGGAGCTGTAGATACCTACAGAAGTAACTGGGTTTTAATTTTTATATAATTTTATATATATACATAAAGTAATTTAGCAATTTGTAGTCAGTAGTGTCACCAAAATAATCTTTTAATTGGAAACAGGTGTAGCATTTTGTTGTAAATTGTGGATTCTCTATTCATTTCCAATTATAAAATCCTCTTGACTTTAGACTTAAGAATGTACTTGATGTTCAAAGTCACTGATAGAAGCTGAGTAATTTTTGTCCTTAGATCTGGGACAAATTCCACACCAGGAGAGCAAGGGATGCTTTTCAAGTTAGGTGTAAGTAGCAACTTTGTTAGTTGCTTCAAAATTTTAACTAAATCCCTTGGGGATAACATGAGGAAGATGGCAAAGGGGGAAATATTTTAATAGACAAATATATGGGGTGGATAGGTGAGGTGGGTAAATGCATGTGATAAAATGCCTTCTTGTCACCAGCATGGAATGTGTATGTATTCATATGCATACTAAATTTGGTTGTTGTCTTCTGGATATTGTACATCCCTGATTTTCCTCATTTTTAGTATATTTTTAGTGTAGTAATTTTTAGTGTGTTTCTCCCACTGGATGTTCTGCTATGTATAGCACACATTAATGGTTTAATAGAGCGGTAACATTATTTATGGTAAGGTTAGCCTAGGGTAGACATAGTAGCAGAGAATTGAAACTAAATACACTAAAAAGCTATTCAAGAATTACTTGGTTCGCAGAATCTTGCCCACATCTGCTTGGGGGAGGAGGAGAAGAAAGTTCTTCCCTCATTTAAGAGGTTTGTACTCCCTCTTTTCCCCTTGCCTTCAGTTACTCATGTGCATCTTCCTGCCAGAGACTTCAGTCCCTTTTAGCCTTGCAAACATTTGACCTGTTGTTTAGCACAATATAAGCCTGGTAAGTGGAGGGACAGGAATAGTACGAGGAAGGAGCCTTTGTAGATCAGCCACAGATGGAACAGAAATGTTCTCAGTTTGACCTGAGCATATAAATTACAAGTTCATAGGGTCAATCCAAATTTAATGTGGAATTTAGTCCACCCTTACCTCCTGTGTATCTAAAATACATAAGAGCATTAATAAATTGGTTTTATAGCGCAAGATCTGTGCAGTGCTCTGCAAACTGACAAAATATTCCATCTTTTCTTAGAAGTACTTACAAATCAATGGGATGAAAGTGTCAAAGGCATGTCTTTGGGAAGCAGGTTCTTTAATACCACTTCACACACTGACATTATTTCTTTCTAAAATATTGCATTAAAGAAGTTGTGAGAAATCCCTTGACTTCTGTGTTTAACGTCTTAATAAATGTACTCTGAGATTTATTGCCTGGTCAGTTCAATCAGTAGAATACTTACAGTGAAAGACATCTGCAAATGCCCACACAACTGTAAGTATAGAAGAACTTTGGAAAGCACAAAAGAAAAATTTTTTTTTTCTCCAGATGATTCTGTCCAAATGTCAACAAAAGCAATAATTTAGTATTTACTGTCTAAAGCGTTGTTCCTAAATTACAACAGTTATAATGGGAAGTTGATTCCAGGTAATTCCAGCTTTAGCATTTCCACGTTTTGGATCATTTAGATATGATAAACAGTTCTTGTTCCAAATAAGACAACTAAGTAATTGGACTGGATAGCAGCAGTATAATGCTATCTTACAAATGAGAATTTATGGCATGGAGAATCCTAGATGATTTCTGGCAGACCTGAGACTGGACAGTTAAATCCCATAAATCTCATTCAAAATCATAATCTTTTACTTCTTGCAGATTATTAGAGTTGTTCTGTGTGATCATCGTCTTTCAAAATTTTGACCAAAGAAAGGAGTAGGGGGCAAATCTGTAGTATTAAAACTAAGCTTTGCTAAACCTTTTCTTCTCCCGTCTGGGAAAATTGGTTTTAGAAGATGTCACAGTAGGGGAGGGGGGTGGGGAATCTAAAATAATGTATTTTCTTCCACTAGTCACAAGTCTGTACGTACCATTTCCTTATCCGTTCTTCAAGAACACATAGGCCAACATTCTTATGATTACCTGTATAGATGGCATTGCTGATCATCACTTGGGCATGGCATTCCTGGTTAAATATGTTCGTATTTTTTCTTCTGTTCTGTTACTTTATTACAAAATTTTCCAGTAATGTGATTTTATTGCATATGAATCACTTATTAATCTGAAGGTTCAAAATTTGTATTAGGAGTTTGCAGGCAATTCATATTATGTAGGTTTGACTGCTTTAGTAAGACTGTGGGTGAGTTTGCAAGACTACAAGGCTTATTGATTGGGAAGCTGCTTGCAGTGAGAAGAAGACTGAGCTAAGATGGAGCGTATCATGAGATAAAGGCTAGGTTAGGAAAGTGATTATGACTGGGGACCTGCTAATCACTGACCTCTGTAGGGATCCTGTAGTTTATCACTAATCTCACTTGCACTTGGCATTTTCCTGTGTTGCTGCTTCATTGTTCATAGCCGAGTGAGTAATTTGGCTTGGGATGAACAGGAGGAGGGTGCTGCAAGTCCAGCAGCTGCACTTGTTGGCACTGGCTTGTTAAACATCCTCAGTGTAGCCAGCAGCGTGCTTGGCACACGTTAGCCAATAATACTTAAACAAATTGTTGTGAAGAGAATAGGAGGTCATTTGTTTTAAGCACTTTCCTCAAATTGTGTTGCTTCAGATCTCTGTTTCATTTCCATGAGTTTTTGTCACAAGTATTATAAGGAAAAAATGTATGCAGTATTTTTATATGTATTCACAATTATAAATGTGTATTATGTACCTTTAAAATATTAGAGATAAGATTGTAGGTATAAGACATATTAAAACTGTGGCAGCCTCTATTAATGAGTAGGCCTATATAGCAGTAGAAGAGGAAGAAATTATTCCTCTGGTGCTGTGGGAAATGTCTAGTTATGTAGTAAAACTTCTATGGCTGCATGTGTCAGTCAATCTTGCCTCTAAGAAGGCGGCAGCACACCAAATCCTAGGAGCAGGGCTGGCTTTGTGTTTTAATCAAACGTAAATTTTTTTCACCATACTGAATAATTGCTGAAATATAATTTTTAATACCAAAAAAAAAAAAAGAATGGACCTGTACTGGTGCCAGCAAGGATGTTATTCTGTAAACTTTGCATACTTTCTTTCTACTTTGTGATAAGTTGGAAAGTGATATTAAGAGTTGTAGAAAAATACTTACTTTGAACGTTTTTCTTGCATCATCCGTATGCACCTGTCGGTATAGCTTTTGCAGCCTGTTCCTTGTTATATTGGATCTGCATATGAAAAATTATTTGAATGTGTTCTGTGGGTAACAAAGACACGTACTCTGTTGCTGAATACTTTGTTACTGGATGTGGAGGGGGAGAAAGCAGTATAAAAATTGATTTCTAAGCAAATCTACCAACACCAGTTTAATACCTTTGAGGATTTTTTTTTTTTAAAGTTATCAACAATGTTTTGTTTTAAACTGACTTTTGGGTAGGCTATCTGTTGTGACTGGTTAACAGTGTTATCAATGATGAAATGATTAGGAACTGTAAAAACGTGCTTCAGGATTCACTGAAAGATGATTCTTTGTACAAGCAGGGCAGACGTACTGCATGTCTGACAAACAGAGCAGCTGCCAGCTGTGGTCACTATGGTATTCATACTGGATGATAAACATTGCTTCATTAAAAAATGTTGGTGCTTTCCATATTGCCAACCAAAGAAATTCTTAGCAGTGCATAGAAAGATCTTTAGTCTGTAAAGGGTTAATTCTGTGGGAATTGAAGTAATTTTTTGCAGTTATGTTCTGTCATCCTCTCGTAAACTAGGCATTATCTAGAAGCAGTGGGGAAAGGCTGTTTTACTACTGGCAGGCATTTATAGCACATTCACTGAAGTAGTCCTCAACTGAGTTAATGTAGTGCTGTTTTCAGCTCACTGTCACTTTGCATCTTGCTGTTTCAGTTCATTCTGTGTTAAGAGTATTTAGGCTGCGCAGCTGTTATACAGATAGATTTATTATGGAATACAATTCCTTGTGCGGTATTCAAAAGCTATATTAAGTTGTGAGCATATCACATTTAGACAAGCAATTGCAAGAGAAAAATAATTATTTACTAAATGCCTATTAATGTTCGAATTGGTACAGAATGTGTCAAGGTTTTAAGTTTATGAAGTTAGGAAATACTTGTGGTTCAAAATGCTTAGCAGGATTTTCTTGGTTGGGTTTCTTTTAAAACTCCATAGTCCTTGGGCTTTAAGCCTGTTAGGTAGTGATTAGGTCATTGAAGTTTTTGTTGATGAAAACACATGAAACTTACTAAAAAAAATTAAAATGCAAACTTGTTCCAAGTTATTAAAAGATTCAAATGCCTTGTGAGTTGATCTGTGCAGATTTAAGACTTCTGTATATAACCAACTCAATTATTTTTAAATGTCCGTTGCTTTAGTTCAAATCTGGTTGGAAGACAAAACTTTGGCATATAGAGCCACTGATATGTAACCTGAAGAAAAGTTTATCATGATGCTACTTTGTAAGCAAGGCATAGATTTTGCTTACAGCACATAACTTTTGAAACGTGAGTTAGGAGATACGCGATAAAGGTGATCAAGGAGCTGACGATTCACAATAGCTTTGTGTAGGAAGCCCTACTGCACAGGTCTGATGGGAAGTGTTGGAGGTGAGAAAACTGGCCAAGGTTGCTTTACTTCTCATGAATATATTGTGAAAATAAAATAGGATCTGAAGAGGAAATAAATTTTGTTTGGGCGTTACTTTACCTTCCCAGCTGGTATGTCTACACACTACCTTATAGCCATGTTTACACAAACCTGTGCAAATGAAAACATTCAATGAGGATTTTGTCATTTAATAGTGTTTTTGCATACCCCTCTCCTTCTTCCAATTAATGTCAGCTGCCATAGTGACTTTCCTGATGTCCCCTTACTGCTGACCATTAATGTTTCTGAATTTCCAGCTATAATAAAAAAGTGGCTACACTATTGCCATCTGTGTAGCGAGCACTGAGACAAGACCCTTTTGAGAGAGGATGGAGAGGATATGATCAGAGGGTATAACATACTCAGAGGAAATCTTGTGGGATAAACCTGCAAGACATTTCAGGGTCTGCTTTGGCTTTCAGTGTCACTGTATTTTTAAAGTTTGCATGCTCATAAACACTGGTACTCCAGTAAGTTTGGTTTTTATAGTAACCTCTACATTTATATGCTCTTCTGTCAATCTGTAGAGAATCTGAATAATTAAGAAAGGTATTTGATAAGCTAAAAACCACCAAAGGGATTCTGCTTTGATATATTTCTTCTCAAAATCTTCTCAAACCTGACATTACCCACCTTTCAAGTATTTGACTCACTACATGGAGTAGTTGCTAAGTATTTTCTCTCTCTGTTGATAAGTAAACACTACCTGTGACATTTGCTTACAAGGCTTTAAATAGTGCGAATAGCATTGTGCCTAGACTGAAGAGCAGCTGAAGTGTGTTGAAATGACAACAGGCAATTTGTAGTCAATACTCTTTCACTTTTCCATTGTGTTGATAACGAAACCATCCTGTGATACTGCCAGACAGCACGATGCTGGGAAACCTTTTCAATGTAGTATTAGTGAAGCTTCAGGGGCTGTTGATGGAGCCCTTCTTCTTCTCTCATGAACAGTGCAACAGATATGCTCTAGCGGTGCCTGGGACAGCTCATCTTCTCTCTCCCATCCTTCTGCTATGCGAATGTGAAGATCATGCCGCTAGCACAGTGCTCCAGTCCTGCAAAAGGGACAACGGGGTGCGGTTCCACAATGCAAGAGAGAACCAGGAACAGGAGTTGAGTGTGGGCTCACCATGTGTTTCTGTGGTGTGTGCCTGTTGTTTTCTGTTGGTTTTGTTTGGAAATGTGTACCTTCAACATTGTGATACTATTGCAAGTTTGAGAGTCATATCTAAGTGCTCGCACTGGGAATGTGTTTGGGAGACTCTCTATACAAAAGGCACCGTCTGGTACTTGATCCTAGGTTGCTTCCCAAACCCTTCATTGAAAAGCTTAGCCATCTGAACACAGGTTAAATGTTAATTTGCTCCAGCTCTAATTCTTGGTAAATATTTAGGCAGTGCAGCATCAGGCAGCCATGACTTTTCTCGATCATTTCTTAGAACCAAATTTAGTATAGATTGGGCTATTCTAGTCAGCTTTTTTCCTTTAGTATGAACCTGCCAAACTTTTTAAGTGATAACATTTAAATAACATGATTTTATGCATTCTTATCTAACAATTTCTTGCTTGCTACACAAACCATAATTTAAATCATAATTTTTCTAGCCTCTGTAATTGACTCTTGTACAAATCTTTGTTTTAAAACCTGCCTGGAATACTGCATACTTCAGTCGAAGTTGTTTATCATGTGGTATAAGAATCTCATTTTCTGGAAAGAAAATGCTGAGTCTGGTTTAATATGAACAGCATGATTCATGCTACTTCATATAATTTTGCATGCTAGGTATTTTATTTGCTTGGTGCCCGATAGTCGTTAGTGGCAAATTGCTTCAGCAGAAAACTGTTAACTTTTTTCCTTCCTTTGTTACAGCAGAGCTGCCATTTTTCAAGCAAACTATTGTTGACCAGGCTACCTGTAGTTATCAAGATGATAATCTTGCAGAGATGTTGTTCCAAGAGATTCAAACTTCCTCTTCCTCTCTACTAATATACACAAGATGCCCTTTTTAAATGAACAATAAGCATACTTTAGTTTTTCCTCTTATGAAATGACATTTAGGGATTTTTGGTAGTAAGAGAGAAAATCGGAAAAAGCAAAGGAAGTCCTGTTCTAGAAGTGCAATTGCAATAGCATGGAGCTCTTTATCACTGAAATGGGAGTGTGTAAGAAAGGCTACTTTTTCTTCTTAGAATCATAGAATCATTAAGGTTGGAAAAGACCTCTAAGATCGAGTCCAACCATCAACCCAACACCACCATGCCCACTAAACCATGTCCCTAAGCGCCTCATCTACACGTCTTTTAAATACTTCCAGGGATGGTGACTCAACCACTTCCCTGGGCAGCCTGTTCCAATGTTTAACCACTCTTTCAGTAAAGAAATTTTCTTATGAGGACTGGATGACACACACATTGTTTAGAAAAGGGAATGCCTAGCTGGATAAGATGACATTCATTTTCAAATAGATAGGTATCATGGTTTATAATGCTTACCTTTGGATAAGACTCTGAGTGGTGTTATGGGGTGTTTCTTAGCTCTAACTGTGTCATAATTAGGGCAGGCATATGCACTTGGTGTTTTCTGTTACGCACATACTTGATGACTGTCTGATTCTTGACATTGTTCAACAGAGTCTCCTAGTCAAGATTTTTTTAAAAAGTGTTGATTGATAAACTTCTGAGCCCTACTGGAGAACTTTCACCCTGAGTTTTAATATACAAACATGCCAGTTTGGTGGCATAACCAATAAATACAGCACTAAGTAGTTTTTCTGGAATTGACAAATATATTGCTAATGTCTTGTGACCTCATACAGCAACATTAGAGGGCAGCCGCTCTGCACAAGGCACTATGTTCAGTATGTGCTACCTACAGGCAAATACTGCATATGTGGCTGAAGAGTCTGTTTTGCTGTCTTGACCAGTTGTATTGCTTGAGTTTTGTACCCAACTGGAATGTACATGAAATGAAAGGATTTTTAAGGATTTAAGGGAAGACTGTCAAGAGCTGAATGATTCAGCCATGGTTTAAGTTTGGTGTGGGTTTTCTCGTTGGTCTGAATTGAAGTTTTTGTTCACTTTTCATGTGGTTTTGTTGGTTTTATTTTACTGCGTAGTATATTCGTCAGCTAGGACGATACCAGCTATGTGTTAGTTTCATGTAGGAAGGAGAAAAGTCTAAAACTATCTCTACCTTTGCTCATTGATAATGGAAGTGAAGCTGGACCTTTGCTCTTTTTATTTAAACATACTGATAGGGATATTTTATAACAATAAAAAATTGCAGTAGTTCTTTTTTACTGGTCAGTTACGTAAGAAGTGGAATTAGGTAAGTATGTCATCTATTACAGTAGTGCTGTTTTGAGTGTGTTAAATGCAGATATATAAAAGCCTACTTTTATTCATGCAACTTAATTTTTGTAAATTTACTGCGATGCTAACAGATTTTCTGAATTGCCTATATAAGGACAACTGATGCAGGTATCTAGCAGATTTTAAAAAGAACCTAATTTCAAATGTCTTTCTTTTATAGGAAAAACCTCAGATAGAGGTCCATTTCCATTGTATGGTAGAGATACGGGGTTACCAGGCTGTCAAGTAAGTATAAAGATGATTGAAAGCAAATGGAATAATCTGAACTAAAATTTGGTTTGTTACTTGAATGTGTCAGACTACCAAACATAATAAACAAGAATGTGTTCCACAATTTGCAGAATAAATTTTCTGGGTTCTGTGTGGTCAAATTGCCTTGCACTTACATACATCCACTTAGAGGAGATACTTTTGTGATGTGCAAGTGGAACTGGCTCTGTAGCTCATGAGCATGAGGTCCTATGTTTTTAGTAAAAGGGAGATTGTTACTAGTCTGAACATACTGAGCAATGTGCTTCAGTTGTGTGTATCACATCTTTCCTACAGATC
Organism: Aptenodytes forsteri; assembly: GCF_000699145.1. Classification (NCBI taxonomy): domain Eukaryota; kingdom Metazoa; phylum Chordata; class Aves; order Sphenisciformes; family Spheniscidae; genus Aptenodytes; species Aptenodytes forsteri. The sequence goes on along the minus strand of NW_008795371.1, from coordinate 2,600,214 downwards.
ATCGTGAAATGAGTTTTCTTACCCTTTGCAGTTACTCATTCCTCTCTCCAAGTCTTCAAACAGAATTGCAGACCAGTACTGATTGAACATCATGATTAGTCTGTGATACTCAGATTTTTCACATATAATTTGTCAAAAAATACCAGTAATTGCTGAATATAGTTAATTAGTTAACTGTTACTCCTAGTGGAGATCATGTGCATTTTTTAAGGAAAACAGTGTTACAGGGCTTTCAACTCTTAACAATTAGGTTATCCAGTGTAATACTGTATTATTTTGTGCTTTTCATTATGTGTTTTTTAATTAAGAAAACTTTCTTTTTACATCTCTAAATCTTCATTTTAGAGTGAAGATTTCTTCCATGTTATTTCTAATGAGCCACATTAAGAATACTCTGTTGATCATTGTTTAAAAGTCTGTTTTGAATGTACAGGAAGTTTGGATGTTTAAAAAGTATAATTAGCATTTGATTACACTCAGTATTTGTTGACAAAGATTTAAATAACTAATATATTATGGTTTTAATTCTAAGAAATGAATTTGTTAGTCTTGTTTTCTCAGAGAGGAATCTTCTAATTTTACTGTAAGTAGACTGTTTGCTTTGAACTGTGATATTTTCAGGAACATCTTTCTTCTGAAGGGTAAAACTTAGCATACGAGTTTGATGTCTTGGTTTTGAGTCTTTTAACTTTGGGAAGTGTGAATGGGCAGCACCATGTGGCAACGCAGTCCTAACATCACTTCCCCTATTAAGAAAGGATCATTCTCACAGCCTTTACTACTTCTCTGCAACACAGATGTGACGAACAAAGACCCATTTGTAATTGTATGGGTGAGCTTTCAGTAATGTTCTCACAAAAAGCAGTATACCTCTTTAACTTCAAGTTATGGGCTTTACATTATTGCTAGTCTAGACAGTAAAACATTGTATTAGTGTTATTACTATTGTTCAAATAACTCTGTATGTACTGTGTTTAAATATAATAACTTGAATTTGACATTAGTTTGGAAGCAAATTAATTTCCACGTTACTCTTTCATTAAGTTAATGTTCTGTATTGGAAAATGGGTTTATGTTAACTTTGCATAAAATTCTGTTTTGCTTTGTGGTAATGAGTGTAATTTCTGTTGTTTGGTTTCTCACTGAGGAAAATGCTTTTATATGTCCTAATTGTTTATATCTAGACCATTTAATATTAATTTTTTACATGTAGCTATTTTAAAGCAAAAATCTTATATATATTTATTTCTATTAACATCACTTCTGATTCTGTTTATTCCTTTGATATGCTTCCTACTATTTCCTCTCCCACAGTTTCTTCTTTCTTAAAAATTTTTAGTATATGGGAAAAATGTTGTTATACGTAAATCTGTTTTGTTTTTATATTCAGGATAATAGAAAATGATAATAACTTTCAATTAAATTTTAATTCAATTTAAATTTATGTGATAAGTTACAGTTTGTACTTTAATTTGGTCTTATCAGTTAAATTTGACAGTGTTTGAAATAATTTGCTAACTTGGAACATAGTGGGATTTCTGAATCTTTTTGGGTTTTTTGTATTTTTCATAAATCCATGGCAGTGCCTGAAGTACAGCTCTCATTGTAGCTACAGTGTTTGAAAGCAATCGTAGAGAAGAAGGTCGAAAGCAATCCTGAGAGGTCATTTTGACAATCCAAATGAAGAATCAGCTGCATTGTCCCTGACAGATGCTCATATAGTCAGTTCTTAAAACCCTCTAGAGATGGAGGAGACTGCATGACTACACTGGGTTTTGTTTTCCATTACTTAAATGTACTTACTCTTAAAAAGTTTCCCTGATGCCTTATCTAAATATCATTGTAATTAAAGCATCTAACTCTTGTCCTACAGACAGTGGACACGGAGAAGAATCTGTACTCTTAAGTCTGTAGAGGCTGTAAATTCAGTAGATTAAGATGATAAGGAGTCCTTAGAAAAGAGAAGATGTAAATGGAGTTAACTTTTACATTGGTGTGTATAATGCAGAATATAGTGCAGGTATATTTTTAATAGCGGATATGTAAGAGGGTCTATCTCAGGTTGAAATATTGGTAGAAAAGCTTATGCTCTGCTGTAGGTGTTCTCCAGAAGGTTCACAACCCTAGGGTATTCCAGTGTTTTAAACTAGGTTAAATACCTCATCTAAGGCCCTTACCGTTATGGCAAAAAGAAATTTCCTGGATCTTTCTGACAATACTGTTAATCTTTTGCTGTGTGGTATTTGCATTTTTCATAACAAATATCCAATCTTTGATACTTGTTTGATTGGTGATGGTCTAAAATTTCCCAGTACCTTCTTATGGTATTGCTGGCCAACTTGTCATTCCTCAGCCTATATTTTTCAGTTTACAGGTTCCATATGCAAGAATGTATTTACTTCTTAACACATTGCTTCTACCTTCTCTAAATTTGTCAGTGCAATTTTGAATTCCAGGCTTGCACTGCATTTGTAGATGCTCCTGGGTTATTTGCTTTGTGAATTTAGTAAATGTGGTCTTCATTTTTCATCCAAGTCCCTTATTAAGAGGTGGAATGATGCCCAAAACAGACGCCTGTAAAGTCTCAGTTAATACATTCACTCAGTGTTGATCATGAACTCCCAGCTACTGTTTTTTAAACAGTTACGCTCTGTGTTCAGCAGTAGTTTTAGTTGTCCTCAGTTCCTTAGTTCACCTGTGAAATGTGAAAGTAGTAAAAGCCTTATTAAAACACCTCTTATGCTATCTGAGAAGGAAGTGAGATTGGTTTTACATCGTTTATTCCAGCTGAATCCATATCACTTCTTCGTTATCTTCTGGCATTTGCAGTCTATTTATTCCAGTATTCTTCCAAAAAAATGAAATTTAAATTGTTGAGGAATTAGAAGCCACTGCTTTTGTTCCTCCCTGAAACAAACAAACCAACCCCATTCTTTTTTAGTCTCTGCACTCTCTCCGAACCATGACTTTTCAAAGACAGTGGCTAAGGTTTCTGAAATTGCAAGAATGGCAAGAGCCAGTCTTCTGAGTATCTCGTTGGGTACAGATGAATTGAAACTACCTAACTTCTCCAAATACTCTCTAACCTGTTCTTCTCTTACCAAAGTTTTTGCCTTATGTCATTGGTGTAAATGGTATTAATAACCTGGTGCGGATGTGTGATGAGTGTTAATTTTTACTTCCTAGTAAGTTTACAGAGGGCTGGAATGAAAATTTTCAAGACATCTGTAAACTGAAATGCTTAAGACTCTTACTATCGCTTCTCACCCTTTACTGAAAATGATCTAAGCAGTGATTTGTAAGGACTGTTAGCTACCTACAGGCTTTATATTTAGTCTGTAGAAGTTTAAGCGTGATTGATTTTCAACGTAGCTTAAAAATCTAAGCAACTTAGGTAAAGAAATGTGATTCAGGTATAACATTTAGTCACAAGAATGTAAATATAGCTAATTTATGAATATTTTACCAAACAAGAAGTGCATACTTTCAGGTTTTATTTTCATCGGGTGTTTTAAGCAAGCCAAAAGGGAGCATCCTAGAGTATAGCACTTTGCACTGGGCCCATTCATGCAAATAACAGTGTTGAGTAAAGTAGCTGTATTTGTCTTAAGCTGTGTTTTTAATGTGGTTTAGTGTTAATAAGGTTAATGGTGTATGTTTGTGTGCTACACTAAAACCTGTGCTTGTCTAGTGCTTTGCAATCAAGTTCTGAATCCTCTTCCTTTTTTGGCTTTATTTGGACTTTACTGCATACTCTTTCTCATTCTGACAGGTCTTCGCTATATTCTGCACCTTTTCAGCTCTTACTGCCTTTTTTTCTCTCCGATGTTTCATAGAGTATATAGACTCTTAGTGGATGGGTAAGATGACAAATCGAGGCTTATGCAGAGCTGGTTTAGATGAATGTCAAAAACTCTTACCTGGACAAAGAATTGGCAGCTTTTAGAAGACATGTAAAAACTATATTTTGCTATCAGAGTGAAATGCAGTGCTACATGGCTTGACACAAAGTCTATTGTATGTAGCCACCGAAGTTCCTTATTTGTTTTGTTTTTTGGGGGGGGGGGGGGGGGAATTCCACCATTCCTTTTGGCTGTGTAATTGCAGATTTGGGAAGAGCATCTTTTCACAAATCTTAAATCAGATATAGATTAAGTTTTCAGAAAGCTTCTTGTAATAAAAACGGTTTTCTTTACATTTGTGTAATTTAATACTGAAAACTGTAGCTTATGTAAAAGAAACGAGATTAGACTTCAGGTATTGAATGCATGACTCCCATTTCCAGTATCATCAAAAAGGTACGCAGCTGTCACTGCACATTGCTTTGACAGGTCTGAGCTCTGAGAGCCAAGAATTGGCACTATTTTTAAAGTGAAATTGAGATAAATGTGCAATACATGTGTAGCTGCTAGACTAATTCTTCTAATTGTTTCTGTGGGTCTTCACAGAAGCTAACTTTATCCCCATGAGCCTGTAAGTGCCCCAGCTAATTGGCAGAGGCGGGGGGGGGGGGAATGCTCCTTTAGCCTAACAGAGCCTGTTCTCATGTGCCTGGCAATGTCTGTCTCTCCCCCCTGGCATCACTAGGCTGAAGATAGTAAATTATTTGTGACTTCCGCCTTAACGTTCTGTTTTAATTCTAAACAATCATGCACAAAAAATAGACATTATGGATTTTTTGACATGTGGAGATAACCCACTTACCCTCCCTTCATAATAATTTCAAGTTCGCATACTATCCCACGTGCGAGAAAGGAGGTAAAATCGAGTGCTAAATGTAATGGATGTTAGGCAAGAACTAGAGGCATTCACCAGTTTTTGTTTAAAGTGTAACCTTTCTATAAAGAGACATACCTTAATTTACTTTATTTTTCTAACTCTCTAATCTGTATGTTCTATATGATGATGGGACACTTTAAATGTTATCAAAACCATTTAGAAAAAAGTTTAATTGATAAATCTGTAGAATACATGAATGCTGGAGGAGCTATAGATTATATTTACTAAATACATTTCACTTAGTCTATGTAAAATTATATATGTATAAAACTGCATAAAATATATACTACTCTATATGATATATACATATACTACTATATATTTCATGCAGTATGAAATATATAGTACTACGTAGAGAATATATGAAGAATTTACATGATACTGTGTATACTATATATATTTTATTTAGTAGTGGCAGATGGATTTTTAACTCATTTCTGCTGCTATTATTATATAAGTTTTGTGCACGTTGGTAATAAATAAGGCTGCTTCAGAATCTTTATTTTTTGGATGAAGAAAAAAAAATACAATAGAAAGCTGGTCCATCAATGTTTCCAGTAATATTGCTACACCATTTTCCCTTCAATAGCTGTCAGCTCTGCTATTGCTGTGAAGCTAATGTGAGGTGACTCATTTAGCAGCGTATTATTGCATCATTGCAACATGATGTAAGGCACATCAGGCATTATTAAATTAGTCTGAATTTTGCAGTATGACGGTAACATTTTATGCACATTAGCACCATGCTTAGTGCTCCTTATGGGAATATACGTCAAGTAAACATATTAAGACAAATTTCAGTCAACTTTTCAGGATTTACCAATTTCTTCTTTATCAGGAAAAAACAATATGTTTCACTGGAATATTAAGACAGATGTAGTGGCCTTTGTGCATCTTCAGAGCATGTTTTGTGTTTCTTAAATTACTTCAAATATATGCTCTTACTTGGGTAGTACCTTGGAGAAAAAATTAGCTGACTTCTCACTGATAAAGTAAGTTGGAACAAACTCATCCATCTTCCACCTTTGCTATGATTCAACATAGAAACATTCTCCTCGTCTGGGTGCCAGAGAAAGCTAGATTTGTATATGCCTGACTCGCTTGTGCTGAAAAATATTACAGAATTTAATACAGTATAACTATTGAGCAACTGGAATTCATACTGTTGGCTTTTTAGCAAAAATTTGTGACCTTTCTTTGTTTATTGACTTAAGAACAACTTTCTTCACAATTTAATGTGGAACTTTTAAGGTTTGCATCTTGTTGTCTGCAAATTTAGCAATGTATTAGAGAATAAATTTACAAGCATGGAAAAACTGTATTTATTAGCTGTTACAGCCTTCACAGACTAAAAAGTTTGTTTTATTTTTGTGCAAAAAAAATTTTAAGTCGCTTCTTAACAAACACACTCTAAGAACTTTGAAATAAACCCCAAAAAATGTGTTTAGCACCAATTTCTTGGGCAATTTAACAGATGATCACTTTGGCAAAAGAAATGTTTGCAAGCGTATGTTACTTTGCCTTTGCGTAGTCAGTAATTTGCCTCTTTCAAATTTAAAAAGACTTCAAAGCAGTTTGAGCAGAATGCAAATCTAAACAATCCTGCAGTGCTGGGGAAAGTAGTATCTTGGAGCACACTCTCTCTAACAGCTATCTCACAGGTTGAAGAAGTGTAATAAGAGTAGAACTCAGGGGGGGGGGGGGGGGGGGGGAATGCTCCTTTAGCCTAACAGAGCCTGTTCTCATGTGCCTGGCAATGTCTGTCTCTCCCCCCTGGCATCACTAGGCTGAAGATAGTAAATTATTTGTGACTTCCGCCTTAACGTTCTGTTTTAATTCTAAACAATCATGCACAAAAAATAGACATTATGGATTTTTTGACATGTGGAGATAACCCACTTACCCTCCCTTCATAATAATTTCAAGTTCGCATACTATCCCACGTGCGAGAAAGGAGGTAAAATCGAGTGCTAAATGTAATGGATGTTAGGCAAGAACTAGAGGCATTCACCAGTTTTTGTTTAAAGTGTAACCTTTCTATAAAGAGACATACCTTAATTTACTTTATTTTTCTAACTCTCTAATCTGTATGTTCTATATGATGATGGGACACTTTAAATGTTATCAAAACCATTTAGAAAAAAGTTTAATTGATAAATCTGTAGAATACATGAATGCTGGAGGAGCTATAGATTATATTTACTAAATACATTTCACTTAGTCTATGTAAAATTATATATGTATAAAACTGCATAAAATATATACTACTCTATATGATATATACATATACTACTATATATTTCATGCAGTATGAAATATATAGTACTACGTAGAGAATATATGAAGAATTTACATGATACTGTGTATACTATATATATTTTATTTAGTAGTGGCAGATGGATTTTGAACTCATTTCTGCTGCTATTATTATATAAGTTTTGTGCACGTTGGTAATAAATAAGGCTGCTTCAGAATCTTTATTTTTTGGATGAAGAAAAAAAAATACAATAGAAAGCTGGTCCATCAATGTTTCCAGTAATATTGCTACACCATTTTCCCTTCAATAGCTGTCAGCTCTGCTATTGCTGTGAAGCTAATGTGAGGTGACTCATTTAGCAGCGTATTATTGCATCATTGCAACATGATGTAAGGCACATCAGGCATTATTAAATTAGTCTGAATTTTGCAGTGTGATGGTAACATTTTATGCACATTAGCACCATGCTTAGTGCTCCTTATGGGAATATACGTCAAGTAAACATATTAAGACAAATTTCAGTCAACTTTTCAGGATTTACCAATTTCTTCTTTATCAGGAAAAAACAATATGTTTCACTGGAATATTAAGACAGATGTAGTGGCCTTTGTGCATCTTCAGAGCATGTTTTGTGTTTCTTAAATTACTTCAAATATATGCTCTTACTTGGGTAGTACCTTGGAGAAAAAATTAGCTGACTTCTCACTGATAAAGTAAGTTGGAACAAACTCATCCATCTTCCACCTTTGCTATGATTCAACATAGAAACATTCTCCTCGTCTGGGTGCCAGAGAAAGCTAGATTTGTATATGCCTGACTCGCTTGTGCTGAAAAATATTACAGAATTTAATACAGTATAACTATTGAGCAACTGGAATTCATACTGTTGGCTTTTTAGCAAAAATTTGTGACCTTTCTTTGTTTATTGACTTAAGAACAACTTTCTTCACAATTTAATGTGGAACTTTTAAGGTTTGCATCTTGTTGTCTGCAAATTTAGCAATGTATTAGAGAATAAATTTACAAGCATGGAAAAACTGTATTTATTAGCTGTTACAGCCTTCACAGACTAAAAAGTTTGTTTTATTTTTGTGCAAAAAAAATTTTAAGTCGCTTCTTAACAAACACACTCTAAGAACTTTGAAATAAACCCCAAAAAATGTGTTTAGCACCAATTTCTTGGGCAATTTAACAGATGATCACTTTGGCAAAAGAAATGTTTGCAAGCGTATGTTACTTTGCCTTTGCGTAGTCAGTAATTTGCCTCTTTCAAATTTAAAAAGACTTCAAAGCAGTTTGAGCAGAATGCAAATCTAAACAATCCTGCAGTGCTGGGGAAAGTAGTATCTTGGAGCACACTCTCTCTAACAGCTATCTCACAGGTTGAAGAAGTGTAATAAGAGTAGAACTCCAGAAATTTGAGTTGTCTAGGGAGAACATAAAAGCTCGCTCATATTGTGCATAGGCAAAAATGGCAACTTTTTTGTGTTACTGGTGAGGTGGTGAGGAATATGCAAGCAAGAGTGAAAACGTGTCTGTAGTAGGATGTAGATACCAGCTGGCTGCATAGAGAAAAATTAATAGAACTGAATAGCACCAACTTAAAAGTATTTTTAATATGTTCATGAACTATATAATTGTAAGATGTGTATACAGTATAATGGAGAAGATTACCTGATTTTAATTTTTAGTAAAGCATCAGGTAACATTAAACAGCTGGAAGAATAAGCATACAGACAAAAATGTGAATGTTAGGAGGTAAGAGTGTATAAAATGTATGTAGGAAGCAGAAACGAGTTTACTGACAAAAATGGAAAAGCAAAGAACAGTATGAAAAATGTAATTTGAAATACATGTTTTGTAAGAACAACAAACTTGGAAGTGGCGAGAGTGAAAGAAATGAGTGATTGTGAATAGTGGGATAGAGTAGTGTTTTAGTGGTATCTGACAGCTGAGAAGTTACTTAAAATGTGTGAGTCAAAGAAGAAAAAGGTATTTGTAGCACATCACACTTTAAAACATGGTGGTTCTTCAAATGTGTGTGAAAGCTTCCAAACAAGTCTTTCTCAATCTGCAGGTGTAGCCCCCGAATAGCAGCATGGCAGCATGTCTCTGCAGTTGCTCCTAGGATGCTTTGCTAAGTTTTTAACAATTCAGTACTTTAATACAAGGGCCATTGTACTAGACCACTACTAGCACGCTTTACCATGGCATTATACGTCAAAGAATAGTGAGCACTACATGTCTTGCTGGAAGATGAAAGAAGTAATGGACAACTGTAGAACAAATATATTGGGTGTTTCTTTGTAGGGCCCGTGAGTACTTCATAGTTTCTTCTTGGATAACCTGATGTATGCCTGAAGTTTGCATATGCAAGCCCTCTTGCATACATTCAGAGTTCTGCAGTTCTCACTTCTTCCTGTAGGAATTCTGTTCGTATCCTGAAACTTTTTTTATTGCTTGTCTCTATCCCTACTTGGCTTCCTTGAGAGAAATAATTAGACGGTTATTCTGTGTTGAGGATGTGCCATCTGCTCCTATGATATTGTAGTGTTACTGAAAAGATTAAAAAAAAAGGGGGGGGAACTAATGAAAGGGTTTAAATTAATAGAAAAATGTAAATAGCTTGTCTCAGGAATGATTGGAAATAAGCATATTTAGACCACACCTAAGTGGTAGACAGTAGAGGAAGTAATATTGTGGCAAAAGGGATGCTAGAATGTGGATAATTCTCTCTGGAGAATGTTAAGATAAACCTTGTAGCTAGTGCATCTCAGATCCCTTCAGGCTTTTTTTTTTTTTAACATCCAGGTTCTGAAATTAGATCTTTTAAAAAATACATATATATAGAATATGCACTTCAATGTAATTGTGTACAATAAGGGAAAAAATGAATACTTTAGACATGCTAATTATAAAAAAGCATAGGTGCTATAAAGGGGCTACCATTTTGTAGTTTTAAAAAAAAATTTTAGGGTTTACTTTGGTGCTAATAAAAGATGTCAGATTGCATCAGCTATGGACCCACAAGGGTGTGTTTTTTGTTTGTTTGTCTTTTTTAAACTAATGTATCTGTTAACAGCAAGAAAGCTCTTCCTGTTCGCTGCTGGCAGTGTGTTTGAAGATGCTTTAGATGGATCTTTCCAATGAGGCAGAAAAATACATGATATTATGGACCTTTCTTATCTGTTGGGCCTTAGAAAGACTACAAGCGGGGGCATCAGTTGCTTTTCTTCCTTCCTCCCACAGTTTTAGAAACAGTATGGAGAACATAATGTCTATTTAAATCCAAGTAATACTGAGTTATGGAAGTATAAAAAAATTTTAAGACTTGCACATGTGTGGGGTTTTTAATACCAATATAACTTTAAAGCTGACAAACTGATTTTATTTTGTAAATTTTCTCTTTTTAATCTCCTCTTCTCTGACACCTTTGATATCAGGTGTCTCCCCAAAGCAGATCTTTACAGCTGAGCTATCAATCTCTAAGAAACGTGGCTTCTGAAGGAAAGGCTGACACAATGTTAACTGAAGCAATGACTGGATTCTGCCAGCTGATACTGTCTTAAAAGGTTGGGATGGTGAGAGGGATATATAGTTTAAGAGCAGATGGAATGTCCAAACCTGAGTGTATTTTGCTTCATTTTACTTCTCAAGTAAAATCAAGCAATGTTAACTTTCTCTTGATTATGATTTATTAGAAGTGAATTACTTATTTGTGCTATTGGGAAAATATCTCCTGTCTCTCAGCAGATAAGGAGCCTGCAGAACCTTTTTAGAAAGTAAAAATGTACTGGGCACAGGCTACATTTCTCTTTCCAGAGCTGGAGGTGACCACCTGAAGTTAATCAGGAAAGACATCCCCCCGGAATGAAGTGGGTAGCAGGTGTTAGGAATTAGTTATAGTTGGGAGAAGAAGGATGCTATTTATAAAAGGGGAGCAGTTCTGCAAGGAATCATTTTGAATGTCTTAAGCAGCAGACTGTTACTTGTCTTTGCCCTTCTCTTTCTCACACTATTTAGGGTTGGCAAATTTTCTTGCCTCCTTTTAATTTTTGATTGTGTTTGACTGTATTTAAGGTAATGAATATCCTTTAAATCAATATATATATAGTATCTTACACATTGCTGCATAGGGAAGTAAAAAGCATGTTACACCATGGAGTGCAGATACAGTTTCTTTGGCCAATTACTATTTGTCTCCAGCTAATCTTACTGCCTCAGAGCTGGGTGCTTCTCAATTACGAGTTTATGGTGTTATTGGAGGATGGGGAAAAGATTAGCTCAGTTCTCTTCTCCCAGCCATACCTGTCTGTTTGAATGAGCTGGATGGCCCTTTGGATTTTCTTGAAGTGTTTATTCCTTTTGTCTATAACGACTCTAGTATGTTGAGCCCCCATTTACCTTCCTTTCTTACTTTGCAGGGAGATAAAGTCCTTTCCCAAACTTTGCATCTGCACAGATTACTGCTCTCAAGATGAATACAGGCCCTAAGTAGAATTGGGAAGGGGGAGAGAAGAGTGGTGTAAGCAACCTGTTAGTTAGCATTTGCTGCCTGGGATGGGCTAGGAGAGACTGTAGCTTGAGCAGATAGTCAGTGGATGGAAAGAAGTGCAAGACAGATTTGCCATTTTGATTCCTCTTCTGTGGAACGAAACCATCCAACTTGCATTGGTTTCAGTTGTGTTGTGGAATGCTTTTCAAGATGATAGTACTCTTGATGGCACAGATTTCTAAAGAGCAGGGAGAGAAGGATAACATTTATTAAGGGGAGGAGATTGTAGCCTAAGATGTTTACTGGGCTTGTCTATCCATTTACTAGCACCCTAGTATTGGACTTAGCTTTCATTTGATCGTATGTGAAACGTGTAAGTCCTCCATGTTAAGTCTTAACAATTATCTGGTTGCTATATTAATGATAGTTTTAGAACCCTCATTATGTTATGCATTTTCTGACTTGATGCTTAGAGTGAGTGAGGTTTTACTCTTGGTTGTGTGGAAAGGAGATGCACAGCTTCCATACCATATACATGAAACATTCTACTAATGGTCTGAAATCTTTTGAAATCATTTTGCTGAAGATGCAGAGGGAGAAACAGATGCAAGGATAGTTTGAGCTTTATAATATCCTTTATAGTCTGACTTCTGTAAATAAGATTCAGGACACAATCTTTTATTATACTGTTGCCTTGTCATGCTCATATCTTGTAATCATAGAGAAAAGCAGGAAGGCTGATACCAAAAAATTAAAAAGTAGTTGAATAACCCCTCAGCTGCTTCTCTTCTGACATTTTGCAATTCTCCACAAACCTTCTGCTTTTGTATAATCACAGTAAGGAAGCTGTTCAAATTACTGTTTTCACAATGTAGTGAAAAGATGCAAAGGCAAAGGGAGGGGAGCCTGACCTGTAATCACAATGCTTAGTAATGCCTTCCTAGAATTCAGTCAGCAACGCAAAAATACCTTGCCCAGGGGGATGAGTGAAGACAAGCTGAGCCAGCATAACCTCGGGGATTGGACACCAACATCAGCAGGGTGCCACTTTTAGAAGCGTAAGACAGAATTTGTAGTCTTGCCTATATGCGGTATCAGAGCAGGGAAGCCACTATGGCAAAAGAGAAGGAAGGGACTCATTAAAAATATTTGTATTAATCGGGTGCTTTAAAGCCATTTAGATGCAGAAGGAATACAAACTGTTTCCTTCCCTTTTTGTTTAATCTTTACTCCTCCCACTGCTTAAAAAAACATATCTGGAATTCTCAGTAAACTTCTTCCTTCTCCCTCCTCTGTCCCTGTGCTCAGTCTCTGTGTATTTACACATGAACAGAATTACCCCTAGTAGCAGATTCCACTTAGGTATATCCATTGAATAAGCAGCTCATGGTGATCCGGAAAAGCTTTGGTGTAAAAAGAGAATATATTGATATCTTGATATTTTTCAGTGTTAACGTTAATTGGGAAGACAGTAAAACTAAATGTCTTATTTTGTTTATGATGTTGCATCACTTCAGTATTTAGTAACCCTAGGTAGCTGTTTTTTACTCCAGTGAGCTAGATTAGCCTGATTACACTGGCAGGATGCAGTTGATGGATGACTGTCATTATCTTCTCAAACCTGCATGATACTTTAGGTATAGGAGATGATAATTAAATTTTCAAGAGACTACATTGAGATTATAAGATCTGAGTATTTTTTTAAAATGAGGAATATGTTTGCAATTATCAGCATGTTGTTAGAGGATCCTCTCCTGAGATGTTTTATTAGCAACCCCTGATTTCCTTTAAATTGATCAAAAAGAAAAAATGCTCAAGTTATCGTATAACACTTTAGATGTTGTTTTGGTTTTTTAATTCTGATATGTTCCTCCTTCTGAAACAGACCAAAAATGTATCTGATCAAATCTATTGGTAATGGCTTGAAGATATACAGGTTAGGACAATATGTTTAATGAAACCTTGTTTGAGACAAAACACTAGAGAGGATCATAATTAATGCCTCATTTTCTGCCAGTTGCTATTGATTACTCATTCAGGGTCCCTTTGTTCTCAAAATGGTAACACTGTATTTCACATTACTATTTGATGATATTCTCAGGATGAGATTCTTTAACAACATGCTGATAATTGCAAACATATCTCTAGAATTTAAATTTAAAATGAATTTACATCATATGTCAGTGTTTTTCCAAATTCAGCTCCTATTTTGGAGTGCATATTCATTACAGTTTCCAAAGATTGGAGATTTGAGTAAAGTGAAATTCAACACTTTATATCTTGGTTGTATTTTTGGCTTAAACTGCATGAGGTGGAATTCAGGTGAATGGTCTTTTTGCAGCCGAAACCTCTGTGCTGTACTAGTATCTCACAGAGCAATTATTTGTTAATGTTTTGATTTTTGTGCTAGGTCTTCCTTTGGAATCGCAGTAATGACATACACAACTTAGCTGGAGGATTTTGCGTGTTAGCAGAGTTTGACTTCTTTTAAACTAGCTCATGCAAATTGTCAGGATTATCTATAAGGCAAGACATGAAATATTAAGACACATTATATACATGCTTTAAGTCATTCAAATGGCTCACTGAACAAAAGGACATGTACGTGAAACTTTTGCTCTACCCAGTGCAGCATTTCAAGTTTGTAGTAAGGCAAGGAATGCACTTTGTACCTACTCTACGTAATTCTGAGAAATAGAGAAATGCCAAGTGAGTTTGTTTATGACTGTGTGGCAGAATAATGGAGGGATTTGATTGAGAAGGGTCCTGTTGCGTTCCTTTACTTTTACAAAATGATCTATCTAAGCTCCCAATTTTTAACTAAACACTTAAGTACTATTTTTTTTAAAAAAAACTTTAGACAGTTTTCCTGCCTTAAATAGGGACAGCCTGACTACTGGGACTCAAAGCATAAACTTTTTGAAAAGGAAGCTAATGCAAAAAAGCTAGGAAAAATAAAATCTAGTTGACTACTTTATTGGGGGGGGCGGTTTCAAGATCGAAGTTTGCAGTTGGTAAGTTGCAGCTCTCATTTCACTGCCAAAGCAGCCTGCCTTATTATGCCAGCACAATGGCCCTGTCATAATCAGTTGCATATAATGGGCTAATGCTTTTATTCTCAACCATATTATTCTTTTGATAGAAAATAATGAATAATGTAAAGGCGCACAGTTGTATTGGGATGGAACTATTGCGTAGTTTGGCTATGGCTACACTAGGAAAATCTCAGTTCTTAAAGTGTTTGCTAATACGTTTGCATTTAAAAAATGAATGTGAATGAGATTTAGACCAAGAAGCACAAGGCTAACTGCCTGTAACAAATACATTTTTGAAAAGGTGAAGCCTTATATATGGTAGTGTAGTGTATGGAGTGTGTTTGTAAAATGTTTGTGTATTTTGCAGAATAGCTTGGCTTTCCTATCTACATATAGCATAAATGTTTGAGAGCTGCAAGGAATATTACATAAGGACATCTGTAGGCCTTTCCTTGTCCATATTTCTTTTTTTTTTTTTTTATATCAAAGTAAGAAAATCAAAGAAGTGTTTACCAACATATTAGAATTCTGCTGGCTGATGTCCTAGAAGTTCATTGAAGGCAGAGCAGTGTTTTGGCATCAAATTTTATCTTTGGGATTCTAAAGGTTCATAGAGTTGGACTGGGGAAAAGAAAACTTCCAAAGTAGTCAAACTCTTTCTTACTTTTATGCTCAAATTCTTTGCAAGAATCAATTTAAAAACCATTTAAAAATATGTTGAGTAAGGAGCTTTTTTTATCTCGGGCATACCATTTTGATATAAGCATATGGTTGATTAGCTTGTTAGTTTGAATGGAAGCTAACTTTGCATGCACGTAAGTGCAGCTGCAATACAAAGTTACTTGTTTTCTGTGACAAAGGTGCATAAATACACACACCCCCATATGTAGATATGATTCTTTTCCCCCCACCTCACCCTTGCAATGTTTGAATAGATGGCTTCCCTGCATTTCATTTTTATGAGAATACTTTTTAGGAAAAGGACCCCTTTAAAGCATTTGTCTAGATAATGGCCCTTGTAAAAGCCATTTTTTTTTGGGTCAGGACATGCCATTTCCCCTGAGGCTGTCAAAACTGTTTCTTGGTTTTGCTGAAAGGGATAAATTTGAAAAGTAAAGCATCCATGTTTACCTCTTTTTCTCTGTTCTCTTTGGAATCGGGCTTGCTGTGTTCTTAGTTGATCGTAATAAAAACCTTTTTTGTTTTCTTTCTTTTTTTTTAGGTTCGTTATTGAACACACATTCCTTAGGGTAAAGTACTGCTTTAAATAAATTCTTGTTTATTTTGAAGCAGGAAATATGCCTTATAAAATCCAAAGAGGCAAATTTTTAAGGGTGATGCCTGTTTATTTATAATGGAAATGCAGACAGGACTCGGCAGCGTTCAGGAGAATAACCAGTCATTGATTATTCTTTAGTAATTGGATCCATGCTTGGCAGATGAGGTTCAGAGTGAGCGTGAATGTTCTCTGTGGACAATGCTGCAAACTACGTATGTAAGCGATCCGCCTCTGTGCAGGGACCTCGAGCACTTAGTCAGGAGAAGCTTGGTGCTGATAATACAAAGCTTTTTTTGCTATCCTCAGTGGTATTTTTGTATTCCTTTCTTTATGTGATGCCCCTAGGAAAGGATCAGTCCTAATCAATATTGCTTCTCAATTGGTTCAGACAGGCAGAAAAATCAATAAGCTGAACTAATGACATTATTTTATTTTATTTTGGAAGACTGAGGAACAATTATAAAATTTTAAACAGATGCTTCATTTGCTTGTGGGAATGGGAGAAGAGGGTTGTGTGTTCTGGGTTTTTTTTTTCTTCCCTTTTTTTTTTTAATAAAAAATTCTTACCCAAACACAATATAGATCAGAAAACTTCTTTAGTGTGTTGCATAGCTTGAGATTTACTGGGTATGTATTATATTACTTACACACTTTATGTTGCAGTAGCCATGCTGCTTTGAAATTCAGGGTCCAATGAAAATGTCAAGAACTGGAATGCTTAGGACGAAAGCAAGGTTGGAGGTTAAGTCTGGAAAAGATACAGACACGTGCCTTTTGGAGTGGCTTGGTAGAAGTGAATTTAAGAGTTTTTACTGTTGTGTTAATGAATAAAGGAACAGAGGAACTAAGAACCCTCCCACCCGTTTTTTTGGAGGTGACTATGGATCCCGTTGCATTTCCAAAATTGCTGCCAATGATCAGAAGGAGATGCTGGGGGGGGGGAGCGGGGAGGGTTGTCTTTAACGTGAATGGGACGTAGTTCCTAATCGTGTTTGACAGCTGCTCTGAGCGAGCAGGGGCTGGACTAGATGACCTCCAGAGGTCCCTGCCAGCCTCAGTGGTTCTAGGATTCTGTGAGTGGGACCTTGCTTCAGCTACTTGAAGTGACAACTATCACAATACTTCCTCCCCTTCCCCACAGGCTATGTAAAGAAGTTTTCCTTCAGTCCTGGCTATTCTTGGGCTGAAGGTCAAGTTCTGGGCTAAGTGCAGAACTGGTTTCACTACTTCTTTTGGACAGTGTGGGTTTGGAGGAACTGCTTTTCAGAAAACATTGCCCAGGTTTCCTGCACAGTGTTCAACGCTAAAACTCTAATAAATGTTTAGAAAAGCATCTTTGCTAAATTCAGACTTATACTATGTAAGCCAGATATTCTGATAATCATAATGTTTTCTGCAAAACAATACTCTTAACTGTTTGTCAAAGGCAAAATTAGCAAATCTTGAAACAGTCTACAAGCAGATTTCCCCCCCAGTGTATTTTCTGTATACTTCGTTTAAAGATCACCTCACTCCTTATAAGGGTATCTCATTTCAATATGAGTTTTGTATTAACAATTCTTATTTAAAGACTATTTTATTGTAAGAATAAGAATGAAGAAACTGAGTTGAGGGGAAACTTTATTTTTATGACTTAGCATTTTTAATCATTATTAACTTTGTTCTTCAAACTGTGTGATAGATTTGTAAGAAATAGTTAACACTCCTGGGCCCTCCTTTAGTTTGTAACGGGGTGACTCTTTCATATCCCACTCTTTTCAATTAAAATATAAGGTTTTCATGCTCAAATTAGGCTTCAGGCAAGTAAAAGATAGACATTTCAGTAGTGTTATGGTGCAAAACCATTTATCTGGAAAAACGCACTTGAGGTTATTGCTTTTTTTATATATAGTCTGTAACTTTATATGAACTCTGGCTTTTCTGCTAATCCCAGTGCATTGCAAGTTAGAAGGGATTTAGTACCTTACTGAGAGCCATGTGAGTTAGCCTCACCTTTCACGAGTCATCACACCAAAACAACCAGCTTGAATGATATAATGTAATCCAAAAAATACATTTATGAATGAGGGTGTTCAGGCCTTAGAAGGAAAGGTGAGGAGAGTCAGGAGCAATGGCCTCTGCATGTATTCCAGTGGGCTGCTGTAGCCCTAGAAGGCAACAGTGCTAGAACTGTTCCTGCTATGATCCAGTCTGCAAGCGTGCTTGTTTGACAACCTCTGGAACCTGTGGGTGCGCGTGGAATTTGTCGTTGAGAGCGTTTTGGGGGAAGGAGGAAAGTTGGCTTGGGAGTGGTGGGGCTGAAGGAGAAACTTTAACCAGGTGGCACCTCAAGTTTGTTTTGGTATAAAAGTTAATCCAGCCAGCAGTTTCTGTCTTAGCATTATCTGACAATTGAAATGTTACCACAGTTTGAATGTACACAAAACATAACTGTTGTCCTGCCATCCGACAGCTGTGCTTTACCCCCTTTACAATGGGAAGACTGCACTACGTAATGACCAAGTATGAAGAAATCAAATCACTTGTTTCTGAAGGCTGCTGATTCCATGGTGACCTTAAAACAGTCTGATTTTTTGCAAATATTAAAAGCAAAGTGTCTTTAGCTATGTGTAACACAGATGGGTGCTGCTGTATGAGGAAAGCTGTATGCAACAGCCAGGAGTGAAGCGGCCATGAATGCATTTTTACCGCCTGGTAGCATTAGGTTTTCTGTACAAACAGTTCTGTGGGTTTCACTCCAAGGCTGGGGATTTTAAGACTAAAACAAGGCAAAGCATAGTATCAGCCATGGAAAAACTATGTTCTTATAAATCACCAACATTCATTTCAGTTTCACAGAAGAAATCCAAATAATGTGAGGCCAAACAATATATAATGCCCTTGTTAAGTGTTTGGAATGTTTTTGTATTTACTGCATGAAAAGGGAACAAAAAGGGTAGGGTTCAACTACACTGTTGGTTTGACGTTTTTAAAATGTCATAATTCTTTGTTCTGTGCGTTAATCTAATCTGTTACCTCTTTTGTCTGCATTTGATTTTTTTTGACAATTATTCTATGTTTTTATGAATGTAATATAAGTCTGGATTTCTAAGTATGTGCTAAAACCTAATGTCACACTATAAACTCTTAGCAGTTTTTATCTATTATGCTTATATTGTGTAATAGAAGAGGTGTTACATTGCAAACTAAACAAAGTATTATGATTTTTGTTTAGAATTCAAGTATGAATTCGTTCTTTCAGATGTTTTAAACTGAAATGGTTGGTTTTTTTGAGGCTCACAAGCCAAATTTGCTCTGCCTTTCTGAATTATGCTCTAGTATATTCTCTGAATACTAATTTTAAAAAGTCAACATTTTTTTTTGAATTCTAACAACTTCACTGAAAGCCCAGTAAATTCCTATAAATGCTAAGAGCAGTATGTGTGGTTAATAGTTTGTTAGCCTGGTATATTAACAGCTGAGTTGTTATAGAGCTTAATTTTACTTTTATCTGTATATTTTGCAGTCTAGTCTGCTTCGGTCAGATATGGGGCTTGGAAGTCCAGGTCAGCTGTCATCCTCGGGAAAACCTGGAACACCCTACTACCCGTTTTCTGGCGCAAATCAACGCCGAAGACCACTTCATGACTCACCAGCTCTTGGTGAGTAATATAGTCAGTTTTTAAACTTTTTTTCGTGATGCATTTCTGCAGACTTTATTATTTTCTTTGACAGTTCATTTTATATACTGGAGATTGCTCTGTACTGAGCAATTCAGATTACAGCAAACTGCTATATAAGAGATAAACCAGATTATTAACATTTTCTTTCAGACGCTAGTTGGGATTCAGCACTGGTCAGTATTGCTTATAAAACAAACAAGAAACTCCAATAAAACCCTTAATTGCAAAAGCAATAATGACAGATGGATAGGAGCTGATGACCAGCTGAGTGCCCTTAACCCATGCCATCATTAACTCCTGGAAATGCCTGACCTTGAGGTCATTACCATTATTTAGTAGGGGAAAGACACAAAGGGGAAACAATTATCCTTTTATATGCTAAAAGTAACTTCATTCAGAGCAATATATAGTTCATTGTAATCGGTTCAACATGCCTTTAAAGTTCTTAGCAATCAGAGACTAGTAGTTTATCCTAAAATCAAACTACCTTGCAAAATATGCAGGCAGGAACTTGCTTAAAAATTGTTATAATCCTATGACAGTATTAATTTTTTATTCTGGAGATACTTAGAGATAAATGGAATTTTCCTGCTCAATTATAGTCAGTGGTAATATTTCATAGCTCTAAAGACTTTCTATTGAATTAGGGAATCAAGAATGAATCAGATGTTCTATTCTTTCTGCTATAAGACTATCACGAATAATTGGGTGTGTGAGTTTTAAAAAATTTTTTTTAGTATAAAAAGAGAGATTGTAACCTGATGTTCTAGTTTAAAAGCTACTATATTTCAATGTTAGCACGTTATGTCATTAGGATTGTTCTAGTTATATGTTTGATTTTTTAATGCCCCTCATTCTGTATAGCACTTCTATTCCATAATAAAATCTTGTTTGTTGGAACCATATAACTTAAACCATACTTTACCCGAAATAAGATTTCATCAAATGCAAATTGTTTCTTGAAGTAACTTTAGTATTAACTAGAACTGCAAACTCCTTAGGCATTAAAATAGTACTGAACATGCTTGAAATTGTTTTCTTAAATCTTTGATTATAAAAATACGACTTTGGAACTTTACCTCTGTGTGTGTGTATGTATGTATTTTAAAATACCATTTTTGTGTAACTTTTTAACCTGTTGATTTAACCTGAACCCTGAAGACAACCGCTGTTTAATCTGGGGTTGTCTGTCTTTACAAATATTTTTGTAAGTATTCATGTTCCTCAGAATATGAGAATCAAATGCAGCAGTTCTTCAGATCTGTTTCAGAAAAGGAACAGTCTGAGGAAAGTTCAGTGACATTGTTTGCTGCTTGGAAGGGTGTTTGAACTTTAATAGAAAAGAGTTGGGACAAACTACTATAACAGTAACCTGCTATGGTTTTGAGTAACACGGGGGCTGTTAGAGCATGACTTTGGGTGCTGGACAGAGTGTGATACTGATGTGGGCAGAAAGGTTATGGTATGAAGCAGTCATTGAGGGAGAATCCTAAATGAGATTGTCTGATTTCTATTAGATACTCGAATACGTGATTAAGTTAGTTTCTTGTGCGAACTATATAGAGTTTGGTAGGTTCCAGGTATTATTAAATTAAACAAAATGAAGCTGAGTGTGGTTTCAGAGTAGTACTGCTATTTATTTTTTTCTTTGAAAGAGACACTCAAGAGGTGTAAACCTGTTCAAACTGGTACAGCGTCATATTCCTCTCTCTGTCATGGCTGAACCTGGGGGACTGTAACCCAGGACATGGCAGGTGGTCGTTACAAATTTATGGGAATGTTTTTCCAGAAATGCCAGGAAAAGGAAGTCACTTTTGTCTCAAGTCTTGTTTCCAATGGCTTGAGAAAGTATGCTGAAATAATAACTGGTACAGCGTCATATTCCTCTCTCTGTCATGGCTGAACCTGGGGGACTGTAACCCAGGACATGGCAGGTGGTCGTTACAAATTTATGGGAATGTTTTTCCAGAAATGCCAGGAAAAGGAAGTCACTTTTGTCTCAAGTCTTGTTTCCAATGGCTTGAGAAAGTATGCCTGAAATAATTATTTTTTTTTTTTTTAATGGACTAGTTAAATGTTACAAAACTGCTGCCTGAGAATTTAAAGCAAACTTGAATTATGGCCATTTTATCCCCGCGAAGGAGTTGCCTGACCAGGATTTTAACAAACTCCCTTTAAATTTGCTACTAAAGTTCATTGAAACCAACCAGTGTTCCCTTCCAGGTGACACTTTAAGTGCAGTGTAAGTATCTCTTCCAGAAGTCCTTTTATTTTCTTTTTGAACATGCCCTATCGGGAATGATCAGAGTAAAGATATCCAGCAGATATTCTCACCTTATCTCACCTTTATCTTGTCATATCGTATAATAAAATTGTGATTAAATGTTCTGAATGAAAGTAGAAAAATAGGAATTTTGTATTTTGATTGAAGACTCCATCGGTCAACTGTAGAACTGGTAATCTTGCCAGATACTCGTCTTCAGAACATCAGTTAACTTCTACTTTGCATGCATACTGTTCAGATTAATTTTATTAGCAGCTGACTAAACTGGTTCAGATTCTTGATTTAGGTAGTGAAATTGCTGGGTACTTTCGTGGTGTTACAATATTTATTGGTAGAAGGAAGCAGGTATCGTACTTCCAACCTTACTATTACATGCAAATTTGAGTTGTATTGCCTTTATTACTTAAGTAATTAGGTCATTGGATTTGCTGTTTATTTACAACCTTGGTATAGTCTAAAAGCTATAGAAATTTACATCATGTTAGTACTTTTAGAGTATAAATCATACTTTAACATGCCATAAATTCCTTTTTGATAGTTTTGTCTTTACTCTGAAGTGCAGAAAGGGAAAGCATTTCTCTTGCTGACCAGTCCCGTTTTCCTGCTTATATATCTAAAAATCTTACTTTGTTTCTTAGCAAGTGTATAAGGGCATCAGTGTACCCTTCAGTGTTAGTGTTCTTAGGAATAACTGCTTTCCTTATGGAAAGAATTGAAAGTAATTATTTAGCAAAGCTTTATTTTAGAGAAGAACATCGGTATGTTACATATTTAAGCACATTCTTGTATTGATGTGAAAGACAAATTTCATTGGCACAGAGCAAAAACTGCATGAAATTGGAAAATAAGAAATCCATCATGGAAAGTAAAAACTGTATAGCGTAGCTATTTATTCTTTTTCATCTGTAATGTAGATACTTGATGAAACGCTGTTTTTTTTGTGTACAGATCCTCTACAGACAAAGAAAGTAAGAAAGGTGCCCCCTGGTTTGCCTTCTTCTGTAAGTACTACATTTTTTTACTTATAGTAAACAAATTGGGCTCAAATTGTGCTCTTTTTACCTGACATACATACAAATTACTTAACTTTAGCATTAGGAAGGCTATCTGCTGGACACGAACAGCTAGGCTAGGTAATTGGGAGTGGTTCTGGAGGACTAAATATACATTTGATGTGGAATTTTTAGATTTCATAGCAGTGATTTGTAGCTTGCTCATATGCTCCTACCCACTTGTCCCTGTCATTTGAATTCCTCTCTTGGGAAGAGAGCTGGGCCAGGAGCTGTCAAAGAAGATCTCCTGTACAGGTCTTTTGATGTTTAATTAGTCATTATGTTGCTGAACAGGAGGACAGACAGAGATTAATAGCTGAGAATCTTAGAAATTTACATTTGTAATAATCCCAGTGGAGCTGAAGACATTAAGATTCGGAGGACATGTACAGCTCAGCTTGCCTCAGTAGGACTGAGGTTATTAATATGCATAAATCACCGAGTCAGATGTTCATTGTGAAGCCCTGGTGGATTTTAAAGCCTTCATTAAGCCTTTCCTAACTTCAGCCTAGCATCAGGAAAGCTTTCAAGCAACTAGTTTGTTGATCCCTCTTTGCTTGAAAATTTATCCTTCGAGAATAAAGGGCTTTGATGAAAAAGGTTGGAAGGGTTTTGGTGGAAAAATCATTAATGGCTGTGATAATCTAATGCTATAGGGGTGTTTTGTGGTATTAAATATGCTTTATTCTTAAAAGGAAGAAAATTGTTTATAAATGAATCTGCATTTAAAAATCCACGTGAAGTGAAAAATCCCCAGTGAAGTGAAGGACAGAATTATTTTTTCCCCTGCTCAGAACAAACAGGAGGGGAGGGGGAAGCTCCACTGCCTTGCGGGGTACATCTCTTTGTTGTGTAAATGGATGTTGGGCTTTTATTTGGCAGTACTTAACACATGGGCGCAGGTGCACTTGGATGAGTCATAACTCAAAGCCGGATAGGCTGAATAGAACATACTGCACAGGCAACAGTAATATAGTGGGAGCAAAATGGGTCTGATCTTTTTATTTTGTATTGAGTCTGAAGTACGGATGGTGTCTTCTAGTCCTCGCATCTCCCCTGTTCTCTCCTCCCTCTCTTTCCCTTCTCCCTCCCCCTGCTCATGGTGACATATACGGAAACCAGGATCTGAAATCCTATTTTAACTGCGCATCCAGATGGAGCTGAGATAGTACAGATAGCCTGGGGCAGCTGTGCTCTGAACCTGCAGCCTACCTGGAAGCCAGGATTGCAGCTGCAGGCACTCTTGAAAGCTTTTGCTTGCATAAGCACTTGGGCCCCACTAGAGGCTGAATAGCTGCTTGATAAACAAAATGAACACAATCCCTCAAATCATTATTCCCGAGGCCAGGAATATTCTTCTTCTTCTCCCCCCCCCCGCCTTTTTTTTCCCTTCAGCAGCAGCTAAAAATAGTTTGGCAATTTACATTTTAACAGTTGCGTGTTATGTAGGGTGGCTTTACAGTCTAGCAGATGATTTCTGCTAGATTAACAAAAATATATTTAAAATGCCAGAGAAGCTAAAACACATAGCAGTGCAATTTTCATGTAATTTATTACTGTAATTCTAGGTGAGTAATAAAGCTTACGTTACATGTTTAATATTTAGTAGTGTCAGCCAGGTAAAGAGATCATTTTAGCAAATGAAAAATTTCTCTTGTTTCTCTTACCAGGCTTTAATTTTAAGAAGCAGTATTTTTCAAATGGTTTTCATTTAATTCTTCTTCTGTGAGAAGAGTGGAGACAACAAAATGCTGATAAATTTTATTTGTATTAACATTGTACCAATCTGCACAATAAAGTGCAGTTACTGTGAATAATCAATGATTGCGATGCTGCAATTTTTAAGTACTGTTTTTCTGTATTGTAATGCTTTCAGTGCTGAATAGAGCCTTGAAGTAAAATGACTTATTACAAAAAAAATAGTGATATGAGATATTATGTGTTTGGAAGATGACACAAACCTAGATTTCACTGAGCATCATAGGAAATTTAAATTGAGTAGATAATTATGTACGGGTTGTCCTTATTTTAAATATACCTTGGTAAGAAGTCAGAATGTATTGTGGGAAAGGTAAAAATTGATTTAGCTAATAGGTAGTGCAGAGAAGTTTAATTACAATATGGAAAGTCACAAGAAAGATTATACTTAATATTATACAAATCTGTATTTCTTAATTTTTCAGTTTCTAAAAGATTGTTTTCTGCAGTGTTTTTGTGTTAGTATACGGCTACCATGTCAACGGATACTCAACAGTAATTTACTTTCCTAGATAACTGTAATTTAAGAACAATCTTTCAAGAAATAATGATTTTAAAAAAAAAAAAATCTTCCTCTAGTTTGTTTCTTTTTCTCTTGGATTTGTATGGTATTTTCTGAAATTACTTGCTTTGAGGTTTATCTTTCTTCATGTGTTCTTATCAGGGCCTAAAGTAAAAACAGTTAGAGAAAAGTGCTAATGAATTGTTTAGTTACTTTCTGGAATGCAACTCAATCTGAACTTGTCCTTTTATTGTAAAAATTAAATGCACCAGGCAAATGCATTTTTAAGTTTTCCTGTCATAAGTTGTTAAGTGGTGAGTCATTGCCCAAAACATTTTGAATGTTGACATGCAAGCATTTATGTTAAACTACAGCGACTAAATTTAAAGCCTTGTGGGAAGGAAAGAAACTAAAAAATCAGTGGTTTATTTTTTCTCACTGTTAGCTCAAGCCAGACTTGAGTGAACAGAAAGATTATGATGTGCCATTTACACTATAGCGAGGGGGAAAAAAATACTGTTCAGTGAGTTACATTATCCTCAGAGATTCAAAACTGTTGTATTTCTGAGAATTTTTCTGATTGTAGGAGTTACCTTAACTAAGCCAAGAAACTAATAACATCATGTGACTTGAAACCAGTTGTAACTAATCGGCGGGGCTGAGTTAGGAAGAGCAGAGCATCAGGGTTTTCAAAGAGCTGTTCAGTCTGCAGAGGGAGAAGAAAGAAAAGTAAGGCTCACTTGGAAATGCACAGGGAGATTGCCATCTAATTATGGAAGGGCTGTGAGCAGAAACATACTATTTATGTGTGTAGTCAGAAAATTTTTCAGACTAATATTTATGATTAGTATCATAATCAGTAGCTATCATGAGGTCATAATTCTAAGAAAAATAGTGTGAATATCTATCATCATTCTTTTGCCATTTAATTAGTCTCGTATCAGAGAAATAACCTGAAATACATCACGTCTGTTGATTTGTTACAGAAAATCAGCTGTGACACACAGGCACAAATATCTTACTGTTTTCTGCGTAGTGCCATTTCTAATAACTATTTTGAGTATTTTAGACTTTCCACAGTACCTGAGACTATCAGTTAATATTAAACTTTAGATTGCCACTTATTTAATGAGATTGTCAAATGAATATTTTCTAATACCAGATATCTCTTTCTAAATTCAACCTCATTTTGTTTTTCAATACATTTAAGACAATTTATAGCTTGATTATAGGGGTTCCTCATATATCACCCTCTATAGTATGCGTATAGTCCATGGGTGCTAATTTATTGCAAGAATTCTTTATGAAGCAAAGCTAGAGAAAACTTGGTTTGCATGCATAGAACTACCTCCCAAACATTTAAGGCACTTTTCTTTTTGGTATCATGCTAGTCTTCTAAGACCGAGCTTGAGAAATATATTTCAAGAGATGTCTCATGAGGATACCAATGGTACCAGATGAAAAATAATAGATCTTACTTCCTTCTGTGCTCCCTCCTTCCTCCCCTCCTTCCAAAGGGTAAAAGGAGATTATTTGAAATGGTGGAGTGGAAAGGATCCAGTCCTCTGAATGTTTATCTGAAACCCAGTTTTTGAGACTTTAATGTTTAGATTGTATTAAAAATAATGTAACATTTACCATGCTGAGTGGACTTTCTTTAGAGAATTATCCTCAATATTAGCAGTTCAATGTGTATTGAAGTAGCCTGGTATAAAGCCACATCCTTGGAATACTTTAATGAAGTCTGTGGCTCTGAATAAAAACTGGAGCATCCTGCATAGATACTTTGTGTGATGTTTAACCGACTGTGATGTTGTGTTTAACTGACTTTCTAGTGGGACTTTTTTTTTTTTGTAAGATTTGTTCCCACTGGCCAGAAATGGTGTCAAAATGTAAAAAGCAGCATTTAGTTTGTTCAGAGCTGTTCTGAATTGCCTTGCGCAGTCAAGTGATACATTCAACTGTCACTTGTCTTTAGTATCTAACACTCTCAAAGACAGCAGTAACTCGCCTGACCCTTGCCTCTGATGCTGTGCTGTGTATTAGAAGGCAATTTTAAATAACAAAACTGAGCAAATAAGTCCTTATGGATAATGCAACACAGAACTTGTGATTTCTTCCTCATGACTCAATCTTCCATCTTCCCTTCTGCTTTATGCTCGTCCTTTGGTCACCTGATTCAAGGGATAAAGTTTTTAGGGACTTGCTCCATACTCCTTTTTAAGCACCATGTTCATCTGTGAGCTTGAACAAAAAGCAAATATATAAAACATCCAACCCCTAAATTATGTTACAAACCAAATAAGAGTGTTTCTTTGAGATTTTATGTTTATTAAGAAAAAGACCTGGTTTTCTGGTTAGATTATTATAGTTTTTTTCAACATGGCCTTTATTTGAAATCTATCTGAAAACAGCAGTAACCTCAGATTATAGCATCCCACCCGCTCTTTGCTATATGAGAACATTTAGCTGTCATTAAACAACTAAGCAGTCCATTGCAAAGTCCTGCTGTGAGAGTTCAGATTGAGTTCTCACTGAATCAGGGTGAAGGTACTTAAGTAACCCTCTCTTAATAGCTTTTTTTTTTAATTGCAATCAGATCATTTTTCCAAACTAACTATCCTGTCATCTGACTGTGGTGAACTATTGTGAGGTTGCTTGATTGAGAGATCTTCTCTGTGAAAATCCTGCGTATACATATATGAGGGGTATACAATGATGTCAAATTATTTCTGTGTTTGATTTTACTGGTGATACTTTATTTTTGAAGTTTTCATAACATATCAAATTGAGCATATTAGATGCTTTTAAATTAGAGTGTAGATCTGCATAAAAGAACCTTAAATCTGTGCCTAGTTCTAAAACTGTTATCTGAAAAAATAACATGACTGAGTTGCAGCTTGTGTAATTTAGGGAGAAGTTATATGGAATTGCTGCAACTTCTGCTTTACCTCAAAGATTAATGTGTCTGTTACCATAAATTAGTGTGATGTTTTATAACAATAGATAAGGATAAAAGCTTTTTTGAAGACTATTTCTTAATATCTTTTGCTTGATAATACTTGTGGTTTTGGTGGGAAGGCTTTTATAATCCCTGAAGTCAGCTGGGAAAGTAGTGAGCAATGTTGTGTTGCTTGACTTTTACGTGCTGTTGAACCGACGTTTCCTTTCGGTTGCTTGCTCAGCCCAAATGTTGGGCAGGTTGCTTTGCTTGTGACTGTGCCGTTTGTCAGAAATGGCCAATACAAAAATGATTGCTTTTTCAAAATAATGGTACTGAAATTAAAGCACTGCATAATCTTTAAATGAAATTTCAGATGATGATGTGTATTTACACGCTGAAGCGAAGAAATTGAATTAAATTACCTCTTGTTTTAGTGTCACAGAGCTTCTTGTGATGTCAAGACTTACAAAGAAAGCAAGTTGTACAGTCTTGGAGATTTAGTTATGGGATTTCATACCATTTGCACTGCTAGCTAGGATTAGTTGTTCGCGTTTTTTCTTTCTGTAGGGAAGTAGTAGGCGGATTCCTAACTGTGGGTGACAGAAGGGTTGCTTGTTTGGATTTGATAGCTCACTTGGCTTCATTTGCAAAACAGTTTTTCCAAGCAGCAAGTTGGAGTACAGAAGAAGGGGAGTGATGCAAGGGAAATACATGCTGAGGCACAATTAGCTCTCTGCACTTTGACATGCTATCTTCTAAAGCTTCTCTGATGCTGAATTATTTAATAAATTCAAAAAGTGTGTGTGCATTGATATATTAGGCTGGGCTCAGGTTTTGACTATGGAGCCACCTACAGGGAGATCACACAAGTGCAGGTGTAGCTGCATGGTTTTGGTGAGGGGAGAAAGTGAAAAATGCACTGTACTTCAGTAATGAAATAAAAGTTAAATGATACTAAGGTTGGACCAGCAGAGGGACCCCTTAATCACTTTTTAATTTTTCAAATAAATTTTCTTGGCCATATTGAGTTGATGTGAAAAGATTTGTAATTCAGGTAGTCTTCTGCAAGTTTCAGTAACACAGCCTTGCTAATTCATTTAGGGTTTTAAAATTCTTTTGAGGTCTGTACACATTTTTAGATTGGGTAGGTTTTTAGCACATTTTGGGATGATGATTATCTGGCTTCTGATAGGATAATTTATTGCCTCAGGATAATAAACATGTTTACTTTTTAATGCATATATGGGTAGTTAAGACCTTCATATAGAGGCTTTCAAACCTTAAGTGCTTAATATTTTCAGCAAAATAAAAACTTTCTGAATTTGAGCAATATCCTATCAAAGTTGTATTTGATAGATTTTGAAACAAGTTTTAAAACCTCAAATATATTGCTTTGTGTTTGATTCTAAAGAATGTGATATACAGCACTTTTTTCCTCACTCTTTCCATTCTAGTAAAATATCTGTGTAAAAATGTAAACATCTGAAATTCAATATTATTTGGAAAACTACTGAAAGAGAAATTTCCTAGCTGTAGTTTCCAATTTTAAAAAAAAATTCTTTATTTTTTTACCCATATCTGTCATAGGTAACTGGAGTTTTTTGCAAACGAAAAAAGCCCCAACCAACAACAAAAACCCCAACAACCACCCCCAACCCCCCCAAACCTTGTAATATTGCTCGGTAAAAGTAATGGATAGCAATTAATATCGATTTCATTAGTATTTCTTGTCTGTTCTCTATCCCTTCAAACTGTCCCCTCTTCCCTGATTATAGTAACATGAATGTTAAACGTGAAGTTAAAGACAAACCTTTTGATCAGGAAAACCACCAAACTATTTTAGCTCTTGCACAGATGAGTAAACTAATTTGCTTAAAACAGCTTCCTTTGGATATTGTGGGGGTTTTGCCTATCAAATTTGGTCCACTGAGTTATTTTAAATTGACTTCCATACAGTTACTCTGCTCTGCCTCTGCTGAACAGCATACTTAGTGGTTGGTTAACAACAGAAGGCTATACTTCCAGGATTTTAAAATAAATTAACATTTACTTAACTGATGAATTAAATAGAGGACATTTTTTACCCTTAAAACAGCCAGGTTTATTTCTTAAGGCT
Organism: Aptenodytes forsteri; assembly: GCF_000699145.1. NCBI lineage: Eukaryota > Metazoa > Chordata > Aves > Sphenisciformes > Spheniscidae > Aptenodytes > Aptenodytes forsteri. The sequence continues at coordinate 2,570,051 of NW_008795371.1, read as the reverse complement.
TGAAACCTTGTCTATTCTAACAGCTACATTATGCATGATGTTCAATGCATCCTTTATCGATGATCCTAATTCTGACCTTGCTATAGTTAATCATCATAAATGTTTGGTTTTAAAATAAATTATATTGGGAGTTCCAAGATGCCTAGAATTTTTTTCTGAATTGTTGCAACAGAAGCGGCTCACAGTTACTATGTATATTTTAATTAGCAACAGGTTGTTCAGTATCGGACTAATTTTCTATGAATTTGTCTTTTATCTTCTGTTCCCCATTGCTTGTCTTTATTTCAATGGGGCATCAGTTGGGGACTGTCTCCTGTTCAGGTTCCAGTTTTCTTAGAACTGGTAAGAACTTAATCACTTGTGAAACTTCTGTTCCTCTGTCGAATGTGGTTGAAATTGATAATAAGTTCCAACCTTGGACAGGGTGGGGAGGAAAGGAGGGACTTCTAGGGCAGTTGCCTTTGCCTTATTTCCAAAGATAGCAGGTTAACTTAGCCCCTAAGAAATTAAATGGAAATTAGTCAGAACAATAGAATTGGTATCCCCATCAAAAGCAGGTTTGGGCTCTTACCACATTACCATTTTTTCAGCAGGATTGAAGCCAAGTCTCCACGAGGAAACTCGTGATACTTGGGTTTACGCATCACAGTTGCTTTTGTTGGTAAAAGGAACTTTAATTTCTAGTTGCACATAATTAATTGTAAAAGTTTTTGCTACTTGTTGTGTTTGAATAGACCCATTTAAAATAATAAAACTGTGATAAAAAGCAATAACCTTTTTAAAGTATTTTGATATTTCAGTCTTGTTGCGGAATACATTTGACCAGAGGATGGCTCTCATCCATTGAGACAGTTACATAATTATCTTTCATATGCTATGATTCTCAGTGATCTGGAGAAATTATGCTTATTTTTTATAAATTCAAATGATGGGTTACATATGCTTATTGTGTATTTGCTTTGTGGCTCTGACAAGTTGGACAAAAATGTATTTCACATAAAAGTTTGTTTTCAGGGAGAACAGGTAGTTCACTCACAAAATCCCTTAGTGTTAAAACAATCTTTGAAAATATTCTCCTACAGGTAGCTTGGTTTATTATTAGGTCAGTATTTCGCTCTGCATCAGCTTTCATAATCTCTTTACATACTTTAGAGACAGGCAGTTTATTGTTTTTGACACACGGTACAGGGTCATGCGTGGAAACAATTCGGGCTACAAAGTGCATGTCAGTTCAGTGCTCCTCTGCTGACGGCATGTCTGTCTGAAATCAAGTTTAAAAAATTGGCCCTGTCTCCAGCTGACTTGTTTTGTCAGGCTGAGTCATAAGATTAACCCTTGACTTGTCACCAAGGAAAAATTGAGTAAACAACTGTACCCAGTACAGTATCGCTGATCCAGCTATGATTCATTTCACTGTAACATGATTCTCTTAAGAAAACAAATTTTGGAGCAGCTGTTGCTTGGCTTAAATGGGGATTATAAAAATTGCAACCACAAAACAAAAACTTACTTTGGACTTCAGGAGCTTTTGGAATAGGTATCTGGCAGTAGTTCCTGCAAATACGGAGTTGCTGGTAACAACATCGCAATTTCTTGTGCAGTCTTTCAACTTCTTCCATTTTAGAATTATTTTTCATCTATTCTGGTGCAAGTAAACTTCTGTGGGTTAAAGTTTGATATGCTTGATGGAATTATGGTTTGGTCTTATAAGGTGAATCAATGTAGCAAATGTCCTGTGAGAAACAATGTTTTTGTACAGTAAACGTAGAGCAGATACAGTGATAAATTTCAAGTATTGTACACTAAGATTTTATTCCCACCAACGTAACTGAGGGTAGAACAACTAATTCCCTTTTCAGTAAAATGAAATTGTTATCCTTTTGATTTGTGGGGAAGTAACTGGGGAGAAAGTTCATTTATTGACTCATTATGGAGGTGTACCAGTCTTTAAACTAGTTTGTCTACAAACAGACAGCATTTGCAGGGGCATTACTCAGTTTTATTGATCATATTGTTGCTTTTGTCTTACCCATGTGATGGTGAACAACGTCAATGATTTCCTTGTACTGATAAATGTTAATTGTGTTAGTAAATATTACCAGTTAATATCACCTGTATATTTTTCGTTACAATTGCTCTGTACAAATATAGGGCAGTTGTAATGCGGAGAAGTCCCCCTCCCAATGCTACATAGTAAAGTTAGTTTTTTCTGGTGTATATTTTAACATTTTTCCAATTGCTTGTAATACGGGTGAATAATGCTTATTATTTGAGAGGGGGCTTGATCATGCTCTTCCTCTGAGATACAGCTACTTTGAAAATTGAGCATGTGTGTGTGGAGGTGCAGTAGCAATTACAGCTCTGTTGATGATAGTCTTTACTTCAAGGAACCGACTCCAGTTACCCTGGAAGTATTTTTAATGATTTAAAAGTTTGTGTGCTTGAATTATTCCAGAAAAAAAGGGTTCTCTTACTTCTTCGACTCTTGCAAGCTGAAAGCGCCTTTTCCAGCGTTTCGGGGTTTTTTTAAGTTGTACATTAGTCTGAATTAGTGATTTTAATCTAGCGCACTATGAGAAGTAGCACATGCAAAGATCTGAAGATCTTTTAGCATATCTCATCTGTAGAGTCCTGAACATCAGTGAGAAGCTTTAAGGAATGGCATTGTTAGCTGCAAATCAAAGCTTCTTACGGACTCTCTGGGGACTGAAATGGGTCTTTGTGGTCCCCAGGGGAAGAAGGAAGCCGCAAGTCACTCTGCGGGCCTGGCGATTTAATAGTCTGAAGTGTAGTGATGTTCTTTTTTGCAGCTGCTGCTGCTACGCCTTTTGTATTGGAGAAGAGTTCAGTTCAGATATCATTAGCTTTACTGCATAGTTAAATAGTTCTGGATGTGTAGTTTGACTTGCAGTAAAAATGCAAGTGTTCTTCAGCTGATGTAAACTTCAGGATGTATTTGCCAACGTACTCCGAGCACAGTAGTCTCCTAATTGATGGGAAGAGTTCACTGACAAAGCATTTGAAGCTGGAGGTGTGAATATTTTTTGTCAGTATGTGTATATTCTGTGTATTTACAGACACTACAGTAGTTAGGTCCTGAGATAATGGACATTGTACAGAAGACCCACTAAGATTTTTATCTGACCATAGTATTCTACTGTAGTCAATTTGTCACCCTTGCGGATCTTTTTAGTTCAGAAGATTTCCCTGGCACACAAGATGCTTGGGAGAATGAACCAAATTTCTGCAACTTGCTTGCTTTCCCTATAAATTGCTGAATTGAACTTTGCCCATTTTTTTTTCCTTATCCTGAAGTATTTTCCTGCTTTTGTCAGGAGGGAGGCAGGGAGAATTCACAGCATTGGCAGTTGACACAGTTAGAGGTGGAGAAATGTGGTTTTGCTTTAACCTTTTTTTTCCTGGATTGAAATCCGTATCTGACTTATCAGGAGCTCAGTTAATAACCAACTGCATTCACATGTAGAAAATAAAAAAATTGTACACCTTGTTAAGAGTAAATGTTAGTTAATGCCACTGTCCAGTGAAGAAAGCAAAAAGACTTACCAGGCATAGATAATGTGCAGATATTGAGGGATTTTTGTGCTGGAAGTTGCAGTCTGTTTGCTGTATTGTATAACTCACATTTTTGTGATGTGCCAAAGTTGTTGGGGTCCGTCCCCCCCTTTTCTTTTCTTCCCTTTCTTATATGGGCACAGAATTGTATATGTATTATACAATATAAAGGGAGTCTGCGGTCATGTTTCCAAAGGACCATCATACTTTGTATACCATATCTTCAAGATGGATTTTGGATGATTTCATAAAATGAAAATATTTACATGATTTTTTTTCTTTTTTTAAAGCCAAGCATCTTATGTCTGTGTTGTCTTTGTGTTACGGCCATGTCATCACATAGGCTTCCCCGTTTAGAAGGCAGCCTGCGGCCTGGCTAATGCGCTGGGGCGGCTTGGGGCCCAGGAAGCATTGGCTGCGTGCGGGGTTTCGCTGCCTGGGTGCTCCTGCTTTCCCATGGGACTCACTCCCAGCAGCTCCCCATGGCCTTGGGAGGCATTTGCCAAAGTTGGAAGCAACCTTAGGCAGAGCCAGATGGCCGTGTGGCTGGAGCTGCATCAAGCAGCGTCTCCGCTGCCACAAGTGCTCTAATTTAATTAAAACAAAAAGTAGAAGATGAACTCGCGCAGGACGTATCCATTTGCTGTTCCCTTGTAGCTCGCGATTTGTTCGGAAGCGCGTGCTGACCTCTCGGTGTGTGCAGACCCGTGCGTGCGGACTAGCGTGCCTGCCCCCTCCCTTTGCCGCTTGGCAAAGTCCGGGGCGCGGGCCGCGGCGGGCAGAGGCGGAGGAGCGGGGGCCCCGCGCCCGGCCCTACCCCCGCGCCCGGCCGGAGATGGTTCAGTCCTGCTTTGCATAAGTCGCCTTTGAGGCGCTCCATGTGCGCGGGCGGCGCGGCGAAGCGC
>NW_008795371.1:2562557-2564975 GCF_000699145.1 Aptenodytes forsteri | reverse complement strand
GTTTGTTGGTGTTTTTCTGTCGGTTTTCTTTTTTTTTTTCTTCTTTTTTTCTTTTTTACCTCTCTTCTCCCAAACGACTGCCGAGCAGCCTTCCTGAGCGCACCTCAACAGCTGCCGCTCTGGCTGACTGACCGCACGTCCCCGAGCCCTGGCCGTCGCATCGGTAACGCGCCGTGCTGCCGGGCGCTCTGCGCTCCCAGTAAGGTAGCATCCGCTGGCCAGCCGTTAACGTTGCCTTGCCCGGAGCTGGCCGTTTCACTTGTATGACTTTGAAATAATCAAAATATTGTTACGACCACTGGAGGGACAAAAATGCAGATTCTGAAAAAAATAAATCTCCTCTCTGTATTTTAACTTCCTGGAAATTGAATGGGATATTTCTGTTTCACGGTTGATACTTACAATTTTTAAGTTCATATGACAACAGTTCTGATTTTTGTGTATAAAAATTAGCATGCAATGGTAAACTTAACACTGTATGTTTTTTCCAGTCTGTTGATGTTGTGTGCGGTTTGGGCTTTCTTCTGTTATAAAAATAACATTAAATAGGAAAAAGGGAGATGCTGATATTGATCTTCTTTGTGGGCTGGGTTTTTTACTGCTGTTTCTCCCTTCGTGGACCTATGTGAGCTTTGCCTTCATTAGTAAACTTTTTCCCAAGATTTTTGTTCAATGATCATTAAACTATGGATCTTTATAGTCGTTAAGGACACTGTGTATGAGCGGCTTGAATAACAGAAAAGATACTGGAGGAGAGGTTAGGGGAATGAATAAAATTGCTTGGTCTCTATTTCATTTCCTTTGGTTTAAATGCCAGCTGTCTTTCAAATATGAAATTATTTTTCTTTCATGTCTGCTCCTAGGCTAAAACAATCTGTTTGAAGTTTTATGTGAAGATATATATAGGTCTTAAGTAAAATTAACTATACAATACCCCTGAAGCAAAGGGAATATAACTTGCATGGAGTTTTGATTTTATTCTTTCTAGAGCACAGATCACTCTATTACAACATTTCTCTTTGTTCTTGTAGCAGGAAAAAAGGCTTTGATCTTATTAAGTATTTCCAGGCATATAGTAGATGGAAGTGCTGGTACTGTAGGAGAGCATGGCTTGAAAATTGATAGCATGTGCCTGTTATGGGTCAGAGGTGACCTTTATGAGCTTGAAGAGTTAGTAAATAGATGACAAATCATATGATGATCCTAGATCATGTTGCCCAAGGTTTTATTTAAATTTTTTTTTTAACATCTCACTAGCTTTTAGCATTTTCTCTCCTAGGAATTCTGCAAGTTGGGCAAAATTACTAATTTAAATATACAGAAGGAGGATATGTGAAGTTGGGGGGGTGGTTTTTGTGTTACAGTTTTTGAAGCACACATACTGGTGTGTATGCCAAATCTTTGTATGAACCTTTCCGTAATGAGAGAACAGTACATACCCTAATTTTGATGTCTCACTGCTTTTATTTGTATTGTTTGATCAATTAGTAGTTGATGGTATGTACCTTATTGTTTGAGTTTGAGATTTTTATTTAGATTATTGTATTAGATTTTGGATATTGACATTCCTTGATACCTGCTGATGTATATAAAATCTGATTTATTTACACACAAAGCAAGTGGGAAATAACATGTAGAAAATGTCTTAAATTTTTTATTAAATATGTTTTGTTCTTTTCAACAACTTAAATTTGTAAGCCAGAAGAAAGCTTAACATTAAGCTAAAAACAAAGTATCTGAGCATCCCAATAGATGGTCATGTGTGCACTGGCACATAAATTAAAAGTTAAAAATTGTCAGGGGTTTTTACTATTAGAAGAGGTTCAATTTTTGTAATTTCTGTATGTTTTAGGATGGACACATGAAAGTGAAAAGTAGTGTTTTAATACAAATTCCTTGCTAAGGAGTAAAATTTTACCGTTATGTGTAATAGGTGCTATTTAAAAAAAAAAAAAAAAATTCAAGAATCCGCACCAAATTAAAAGAAAAAAAAGATCTTGATCTGTTTCTTAAAGAAAATAAAGCACTTGCACTGAACTAGGTTTAGCCTGGTTGGGGTTTTTTTGTTTGTTTGTTTGGGTTTTTTGTTTGTTTTTTTTTGTCCTTCACCTGTTGATATATAGAAAATATTATTGGTTTATGGAAGGCTTACAAAATTTTAATATAGAGCTTTTTGAAAAAAAATTATAGTTAAAAATTGCATCTATCTTTAAAGTTTTACCTTTTCTTCTCTGTCATTCAAGAGCTATGCTGCAGACCCCCAAAAATCAAAACACCTGAGCCCCATTTAAAAAAAAGCTGCAAAAATGTTTAGGTAGAAATAATAGCACAAATTTAAATTATACTTTTTAAACATTTTTATTTTATTATTTTTTTAACTAATAAATAATTAAACAAACTTACTCATTCACTGGGGAG
>NW_008795371.1:2536875-2562130 GCF_000699145.1 Aptenodytes forsteri | reverse complement strand
AGGGAGAAAAAAAGATCAGGAAATATATATATATTTTGCATATATGTAATGCCTTTGTGATTTGGGTTTTTTTTTGTAAACTAGCTTATATTGGGATTTTTTTGAGAAAATTTTTTTTGAGAGAAAACTCAAAATTCTCAGGAGTGTAAAAGGCTATTTATAAATGTGTCCCTGTGTGTGCATACATATGTATGGGCACGTGTCTACAAATGAATAAATACACATAGGTGTGAGTATATATGTATATATTTGGGTATTTTTTAGTGGAGGAAAATGGCTGTTTTGCAGCCATTGCTCTCAAGAGTTATAGCAGAGAAAAACATGTTAATAATATTGCATGATGCTTAGATGACATGACAGCACGCCTTTCTGTAGCTGTTATGCAATAAATAATGTACTAAGTCTTTTAACATCAATGTAAAATGTTTTCAGTTTGTAAATTTTGGAGCAACCAGGTGCTAAAAAGAACGATTCAATTCTGCTTTTATTAGTATTGGGCCAGTTAGTATACAGGGAAAAAAGTACAATTAAAGCTGTTCTGTACCATATGCTGCCCGCAGCAACTTAGACAAGGTCAAAGCTAACATTTGTAAGTCAGGACAAATATAAGATCATCTGGAAAATCTCTAGGGGTACGCGGCTGTGGACATTGAATAAAGAGAGGTAGTAAACACTGGTCAGCTGGATTTTTTTTTTTCTGTTCCTCGCCCTTCTCTTTCCCCTCCCCATCCCACTAAAAAATGATGAGTTACAATGCCATCAGCCCAAGAGAGTTTTCCCTGCTCCACTCCATTGGCTTGAACTGCCAATCTACTGAGCAGTGGTCCCCTGCCAGAAGGGTGTCTTGTCTGCAACAAGCTTTATTGATGCTTTAAAAGTGAAGGTTATGTCCATTTCCTTGGGCAAATGAAAGCAGCTAGGGATGGGATCAGGTGCTGTATTGGACCGATGTATATTTCTCAAAATGCGAGCACCAAAGAGTAACACACCCCTGTTTGCTTTCGTAATCACGTGCATGTTGAAGTCCGTTTGTAGAAATATAATAGTCTGTGTCGGAGCTACAGAAACTGAGAGTACTAGCGAGTTCAGAGAAGAGATAAACAAATGCAAAAGATAGCATTATATCTACTACTACATCTTCCTGTGGTCAATACTGGTGATGGGGATTCCTACCACGGCTAGAATAGCCTTCTGAAATACAGGGAACAGGTTAAGAAAACAAGCTGATTAGTTTCAACTTTTCCATTTTGTGTTTCCTTAAAATCTGAATTTAATCAGGAATTTTTGAAGACTTAGTTGTATGCATCCTTTAGTAACAGCGTAGTTCGAAGAGCGTGGGGAAGAGATTTTGCTTAGCAAATAAAATACAAAAAAAATCTTCAAGCATTATATACGCATATGTATTTCTGGTGTCATTCCTGTTGCCTTAGCTTCTCTTTCCTCCCCTCTGTGCCTTACACTACAATTAAAAAAAATAAAATAAAATCAAAAGGACAGACCAAAACGTTTCCATATACTGAATTTGGGATTTTTGGTAAGTTTGCCTATCACTTTTTAACGTGACTTTAAAATTCTCATTTATTGGGGAAGAAGCTAGGAAGCGTTTGTGCTATGGATCATTGCAGTGGGATTCTGCATTTCAAAAATACCCAAATAGGCATGTATAGCATGCCTAAACTGCATAAACATTTATTTAAGATGGAATTCAGTTTAGCTACTTCAAGGATTTTGAATTTTATACCATCCTTAAAAATTATGGTTGGATTTGCAGGCAAGACTGATGCTCTGTTCTTTTAAAGGAGTGTTTTATTTTCATTCTGGGTGGCGAGAAGAGTGTTTAAAATGTATGAACCTTTACACCTGGTATTGGAAACAAAAAGTATGATAGAGGATATGGTATACTGATCTTGTGTGCTAGGGCTCTTCATTTTATGATCTTGCTTAAATATCAACTAAACAAGAATTGAGGGTGGGTGGGTTGGTTTTTTTTGGCAGCTTCTGTCTTGCTGTAAAGGGGAGCATGGAAAACTATAGTTACTATTCTACATTCCTGAAGTTTTAGTACATGATTTTGTCAGAAATATAATAAACATGAAAACAAGTTTCCTTTTCCCAGAGCTGCCTTTCAGCAGAATTAGCTTTTGCCACAAAACCTGCAGATAATACACTGTAAAATTATGCCACATGTACAAATCATTCATCAGTGCGCACTTGCTTAGTGCATGACTGATGCTGATGGAATGTAGATAGGCTACTTAGCAGAGTTTACAAGCTACAGAATAGGTTATCCATCTCTACTGGTTTCAAAAAATTCTCTGTCTCCAGCAGCTTGATAAATATTTTCCCGAACTTCCAAGAATTGTTAATAACTAGGCTTAAATAAGTAACATAATTCATAATTCCATAAACGGTATGCGTGATGGGAGCCTTGGTCTTGAGATAGCATGAGCTCATCGGAAGTAAGGTTTGGTTGCTTCATTGCTGTTTTTTAATCTGCTTTTAATATTAATATTAAACATTGATAAATATTTAAGAATTTGAAACAGATTATGGGAAAATTGCCTGAGAGTAAGTATGCCAACAGGAGGACTCTTAAGTGTTATATTTATTAAATGCCTTTATAGAATGCGACTTGGAAGTTTTACTTAGCATAAAATTTGGTAAACCCAGATCTTCAAATTAATATTCATGTTATTGGCACTTGTATTAGTAAACAGATGCACATTGTTAATCCTTTGATATGTTTTAGATATATTAGGTCTGTGTAACTTTCATGATAGTGTTCATTATGTATGTTAATCACCAGGGCAGATTTCAGAACTGGATGATGCATTTGTTTTGCTTAAACCTGTAGTACAGATAATGTCTTCTCAGCTCTGTTCTGAAGTCAGCTCCCACCACTACTCCTCAAAAAAAAAAAATCTTAGTTGTCATCCTGCCTTTTCCACTGGAGAAGCATGTGGTGCTCAGTTGCTGGCTAAGGCTAAACCACGACACCAATTCAGGGTGCGGAAGAGACCGATATGAGTCTCTGACTTGATGTCCTTTGCAACTCATTTGTCCAACTTCCCTCTGCAGAGGCTATCTACCCTTTAGAAGCACTGCAGCATTAGGATTGATGTATATTTTAGCACAGCTCCAAAAAAAAGTCGAGTCCTCCACTTGATAAGTCATGTAAAAAACCTGGTTTTGGCATGTGTTTATCGGAAGGGAATTTCCCATTCATAATCAGAGAGTGTTTTGCTTGTCAGCATGGAGACACATCCGATGCCTTCGGGCGCAGTGCGTTTAAGGGGATTAGAAGATGGGCTCCTCTTCTACCTGCTGGAGACAACCCTCTTCAAGGAGACTCTGCAGACAGGCTGACCTTTTAACAGTATTCCTTGTCTTAGTGGGAATGTCAGCCAGGAAAAACTGGTTTGATGCCTCCTGGATGTCGCTGTTATCAGTTTAATAGCTAAAAGAGGCCGTCTTGAGCAGCCACGTCATACTTATAACTGCCTTACTCAGCTGTTGCAGAAGAGAGAGCCCTTTAACTACGGCACAGACCGGGGAGCTGCTGCACAGCCATGCAAGCCTCCTGCAGGCCAGCAGCCACAGAGGCTATGTTTTGCTGGATAGGGGTCCTAGTGCATCCAGGGCTTTCAGAGTGAACAAACTAGTTGCCCTGATATATCGCTTCCCTTTGTGCCACCTTTTTTTTAATCAACTTTGTATTTAAAACCTTTGTATTTCGCATCTTGTGGACTTCACGTTAATCTTAGTAAATTTTCTCCTTTGCTTTTAAATTTTGTTTGTAGTAACACAACATAAAAATTATGATTAGGTCATCAACCAGGAAAAAAACTGGCGCTCATCTGCAGGTGATCAGATGACATCAGAGGCCTGGTTTTAATTTGTGGGTAGTTCTGATTGTAACTAAAAGAGACTTGCTCCTTTTGTGGAATTGGCTGGCTATTTCCCCACATCTGGAGTTAATGAAGTCTTTGAGACCACATCAGTTGTGTTTTGCCGCAAGAACCCTTTGATCTGAAAAATCTAGACTGGCACAAGTGCAGCTTCATAACATCGCAGCTATGTTTTTGCAGGCTATAGTTAAGATACCAAAACAAGGAGAAACTATATAAAGTTATGTGTCTGTGCAAGGACTTTCATGTAGCTGTTTGGAAGGGCCTCTTTTACGTTAATATAATTCATAACATTTTTATTACATTAATGGCTTGTACATATGTATCTGTAAATGATATATTTGTAGGCGTTTTTCAGTTTAATTTCCCTTTTAGTGTTTAATCAGTTTTTATAAATCATCCAATTATGTAAAATGTTAAAATTTCAGTCTGAAGCTTGTATTTACAAATCTCATTGATAACATTACAGTTTAAAAGTAGTATAATTTGTCATTGTAGGTGATTTTGCATTAATCAGTGTACATCTCCGTGGCAGTGCTAAATGTCATAAAGCTTTGTTTCCACTGCTGTCCTGTGACAGTGATAGATTATCCATCAGCTGTAGCACATGCTGCGTTATTCTGCATAACAGAGAACTTGTAAATTAAGCCCAGTTTTGCCTAATATGTTTGCAGTCTTATGAGTGCGAGTATTTACAATTTGACAGAGTGACATTTCTGTTAAAATATGTCTGAGGCATGGAATATACATGCATTCATCATAATAGTAAATACATATGTACTGTTAACATTGCTTATAACATATATGTTGTTCTGTCACTCAGGTTTGGTAAGCATCTCTATTTTACATTTATTCCATACATTGGAAATCTGGAAGTAAAATACTGAACAAAAGCTCCCCGAAAGGCTTTCTTTCCCAAAATTTTTTTCCTTTATTTTGATTAAAAAAAAAAAAAGTTAGAACAAGCATGCAACTAAAAGTCGTAAGTTTTCCACTTGACTCCTTTTTTTCAGGTGTCTTTTTACCTGCCGCCGTTTTCATTGCATGACTTGTATCGACAGCTATGCCCTGGCTTCATTCCTTGTGCCCTTGTCCTGATTCCATCATACTGTAGTTTGATAGATTTTATTGAAATTCTGTTGATGTAAAACGAGTCTAAGAGAGTGGTAAATCAGTCCCTCTGATAGAGGAGAGTGCTGTCTGCAGGCACATGCCCAGCCATTTGGTCTGACAACAGCAGGCTAGAGAAGCATTTGGGAGTGGGGAGGAGGGGTATTGGTATGCAAATGAAAGCGGGACTTGCCCACTTCACTTTCTAAATATCCGTATCGGAACAATCGCTCTCCGGGAGAACAATGGTTCTCTTTCAGGGAACTTACGCTTTTTTTGTTGGCCGGCTTGGTTTTCCTGGCCCTTCTCTCTCTTGGTAAACAACATCCCAGAAAGACAAGGGAGGGATGTGAATGTTGGAGATACGTGCGTGTGCTTGTATTTCCATAGGAAGGGATAAAAACACTAACTTTTGAATTTTAGGGCATAGTGCACTTTGTAAGTTGCATTATGTAAGCTTTGAAGTTTTAAAATTCTTAATATATGCGTTTGTGAAGGCTTATGTATTTACAAGTAAGGTGCATGATTAAAAAATAAAAATACTGCATTTTTTACTTTGTAGCAAAGAGATGCTCTGGTTTCAATGTTACATTTTGATACTTTGCTGCCATATTTGTTAATTTTTTCTTTTAAAGATTTTTCTTTTAACGTACACTAGTCATATTGCGGTATTCAGTATATTGACGAAAATACTGTTATGAAGAAATAGCATTGCTTAGAACAACTAACGTTATGGGTAGAGTCCCTGAGTGTATGAATACTGGCTTTGTTGATTGGACTTATTTATTCCTGAATATGCTTTATATTTCTTCTTAGAGTCACTGCGGTGAAAGACTTCTAATCCTTATGTTTATTTGGCATCTTACAATTTTTAACTTGTTAAGAAAATTCGTTGTTTGTAAGTTGAGAATGGCCATTCCACTGTGGTGTTACACTGGAAAAAGAATGATGCTGGTTTTCTTTAATGTTAGGCCAGTGTGAAAATAATTTGCTCGATGTTGCAGTTTTAAGATTATTCCTCAGGACTTGAATTGCATACATTTTTGATGACTATACAAAGGCGTGCAAGTTTCTGAATGGACGATACAATGGTTGCATTAAAATCTTTCTGTTTGTCACTGGATGTTCTTTTTCTGTCTGATTGTTGGGATGCCAGCTAATTAAATATTCAAACAGGCATACAGTTGTTTTAAAATAAAATTTGTTTGGGGCCCAGTTGTTTTATCTTGCTTTTTTTATCTTGAGCAACAAGTCTGTGCGAGTCACGCACTTAGAAAGCAAAATCAGCATTCAAGCTTTTATCAGGCCACCTGGCTGAGTTGGCACACCAGAAAGTGTGTTGTTAGGATCATTCTACTGTAGTTCCTCTGTACTGTGGCAACTTGCTAAAAAGCAAATAAAACAAGGGCAACAAACGTTGCAGCTTGCTACACTGTTCTTTTTTCATTTGTGCTTTCTATCTGTGTCTGCATGCTGTTATGGGTTTTTTAATGCACGACACCCAAATATTACTAACCTGCTTTTATTGCTCTCCAATATTTAGGTGTATGCACCATCCCCGAGTTCTGATGATTTCAACAGAGAATCTCCAAGTTACCCGTCTCCTAAGCCACCAAGCAGTATGTTTGCTAGCACTTTCTTTATGCAAGGTGGGTAAAATGACTGTAAAAATATGGGTAGGTGTCACTTGTTCTTTAGGCAGAAATCTGCAGTCAGCCACTGTTGTACTGATTCATTGAGGAAGCGTAAAGGTAACATATTGTGCTAGAGCCTGTGATTAAGTTTTATATACTTTTAAAACAGTTAGATGAAGGGAGCTGTCTGTTGATTTAAAGTTTTTCTCATGACATTAATTGCTGACTGAAATTTAAGGGGATTATACACCAGGCCAGATGGACAGAATCCCCCATCCTTTGATTTGTAGGGGCTTCAGAGCAGCACACTGGAGTGATAGAGAAAAATGAGGTGAGGGCTTCTTGACTGTTCTGGAATTTGACTGTACAATATCAGCTAACAGTCTTAAGTTCTCAAATGCTTGTATATCCAGCATGCCAGGAAAAAAAAAGGGGGGGGATTGCATTGAACAAAACGAGAGCAGAATTCATTTCCTCGGCCTCACATCATACAATTAGCTTGTACTGTAGTCTGACGAGGTTTTGGAGCACATTGAAAGCATAGTCTCTCAGTACGGGAATTTACAGAGCACTTCAGTTTGTGCTACAGAAGGGAAACTGCATTGATACACGGGTTTAAGGCTTATGTAATGTAGTAATTTCAGTTACTTAAATCTGCTATTATGAAATGTTTTTAATATTTTTATGGTACTAAGGTATTTTAGACTATAAATTGCTTATTTTAGGTTAATAGATGTTTTGCACTGTATGTTTATGTAATGAGCTCTGTTTAGCCAAACTTCTGTCCTCCACCCCCTTTTTTATTATTTATTTCAGTCTGGAATTTTTATCAACCCTCTTCATATAAATCTGGCCTTACTGAAGGTCTGTGTAATTAGCAGAAGTACTTGGTATTTTCTCAGCTGTGGTTGGATTGTATTTCAGCTATAAAGCCTCTGTTGGTTTTTTGTTTTTTTTATAAATATAGCAACAGTGTGGTGGCATGAAAATAGAAGACGCAGTATAAACTGGTCACCATTTCCCTGCTGATGTTAGCCTGAGTAGCTGAATTCTGTATTCTTTTAAAATAATTTTGTAAAGGAAATTAGAACTCAGTACTCTTCTTCACTAAATGTATTTTTCTTTTTTTCTTTTTTATTAAAAAAAAAAAGATGGGACCCACAATTCTTCTGACCTCTGGAGTTCATCCAATGGCATGAGCCAGCCCGGCTATGGTGGGATGCTGGGAGGCTCCTCTTCCCACATGTCCCAGTCCAGCAGTTACGGCAGCCTGCACACACACGACCGTTTGGTAAGATACACAGCACAGATTAATGTATTTGTATTTGTATATGGAGATCACAAGAATTCATTTCTTCTTTGCTGCTCGTGTATGTCAGTTAAAAACTCAGTTGTCAGAAATCACAAACTTACTGTATTAGATTTATGTCCTTTTATTTATGTCTGTTGTATAAATAAAAATCTGTGGCTGTATAGTGGTCTGTTCAGAGGATGGATGAGTCCTTTTCTTTAATAAAGAGCTGGGTGTTGTATATCTGGTATCCTAAAATATCAACATTTATTTAAAGACTACTTAATGTCTTATGTCTGTTTCTCTTCTTTCTAGAGCTATCCCCCGCATTCAGTCTCACCTACAGATATAAATGCCAGTCTTCCTCCAATGTCTAGCTTCCATCGTGGCAGTACCAGCAGTTCACCTTATGTAGCTGCCTCACACACTCCACCTGTCAATGGATCAGATAATATTCTGGGTAAAAAGTTCTTCCTGCTTTTTTTTAATTTTACAAGAAAATGAAATTTAGGGCTGCATGACACACAAAATCAGTAAGATTTCATTTATGGGATGCTTGTAGATCAGGGATACCATACCACTGTGGCATTTCGGTCCTCAGTATGGCTGAGATGAGGCAAATTGTTTTGCAGTCAGTTTAAGACTTGCTGGTTAGTTGCTTTCACAGCCAAGCCTATGCACAGGAGATTGTATCCATCTAACTTCATGGCAATTATCCTTCCATAGTTCAGTATATGTACATGTTCATATAGGTAGTTCTGGTGGTGTAGTTTTCAGAGCTGCTGTATCACCAAGGTACTGTGCAGGAGAAAGGCAGGGAGACTCTTTCTTTGGGGAGCTTGATAAACTGCATTGTAAATTCCTCTCTTAACTGATCTAGAGATTACTGAGTAGCATCTCAGTGGCTGGTTTAGTCTCTTCCGTGCTTACCTAGAAGGCATGAAATATAGGATGATCATCTGTTCCTTGTACATATTTGCACATCTTAAGATACAGCCGTAGAAATTACATGCTTGTAGACTCTCCTTGTCAGTTCAATATGATTTGTACTTAGCTTCATTTTAGGTAAGTGGAATTAGAGTGACTATATTGGCTTTGATTTGGGAACATGTTTTACAGTCAGATCTTTAAACAGAACCCAGTTAATGACTCTGCATGGGAAATTCAGGCTGGGAAATCCAAGTTTGCCACAAACTTGAAACAGTGAGTGTTGCATGATTTGGATTTCTGATGTGAACGGCTTACATGCACAGTAAATACAATTTTTTTGGCATTAGAAGTCGATAATTGGAGGAAGGAGATTCACTTTTAAAGGGTCTATCTTCTACAGTAAAGCAGATATTTCAGAGGATTCAGGTCCTTTCTGTGTTTCCAATTGGTAGGGCTTCAGACCTCTTGGCTTGATGGTGTGTGGAGCAAAAGGGCACGCAAAGCTGCTGACATGCAACTGAGAGCAAGGGTGACAGAAAACTTGGTGGACAGGAGCTTTTCAGGGATTTTCTAAAATAAAGATGAGAGTACAACACAGGGAATTAGAGCAGGGGGAGCAAGGAGACACACAAGGAACTCTTCAGTGAATTTGGCTTTAAGAATTAATGAAATGTGCAGCACTTTAGTGATAACAGTTTAGAAATGAGCTGCAATAATATATTTTTCTGATTTTGATTTTCTTTTCATATTTCATTAAAATTAGCCTGTATTCCTAGAAAATAATTTAAGTCTTTTTTCTAACTGCTTTCACTTGTTGGTCCTTAAGTTATCACGGTGATATTGTTTGACTTTAAAGAGAAGAGCATCTAAATTTAAATCTAATTGTTTTAATTAAATATTTAAGTATAATGAGAACTGATTCTGTTGACACTGACTTCCTCAGCATATCCGTTTTAAAAGTGGTTGCTCAACTGTACATGATGAATAAAATAATAAAAGTAAATAAAATTTCAGCTTTAAAAATAAGTGTTGGGTTTGTTTTCCACATTACAGGAAACAGAGGAAATGGTGCTGGAAGCTCACAGACAGGTGATGCGCTTGGAAAGGCATTGGCATCTGTAAGTAGCAGTTAGAATATTCAGATTTGAAAGACGTATTTTGATCATTGCATCCGTTATTTATGTGTTCATTCATTTTATAATATCAAATCAGGAGTTTTCATGTATGAAGTTAAAATGATACATATGATATATGATACAATGTTATATACTAGACAAATGTCTATAAAAAAGGCAAGTGGAAAATGCTTTTATCTGTTGAAGACATTCTGACTTCCTTTTTTTTTTTTAGGTGATGGAAAAATTTAGGCCAGATATAGTTTAGAAAGTTGTTTAGACAAAGTAAAAGATAATAATAAAAAGTTTAGAGTTGATTTTTATTTTTTTTTCTATAGTGTTCTAGTTAAAAGTAAAATATTTTTAACATTACTCTTAGAGCAGATCCTGCCTCAAGGTTTAAAATGTTTTCTCAGTGGCGTTATAAAACTGAGAGGTTTTGAATGCTGTGTTGTATAACTATGATTTATGGAACAGCCTTTAAAATGCTGTATGTGCATAAAGTTTAAACTCTTAACTCTTGCTGGAATAATGTAGATAATGTAAAACGTTGCAAGTATCTTCAGTCTAGTAAAAGCTCTGTTTACATATGCACGCAAACAGCAATTATTTTTGCATTAATACAATCAGATGTACTTTTTATAAAACAGTAATTGATACAGTATAGCAGAAATTTCAGAGTTAGGAGCGGTGGCTGGGGGAGCACTTTGTATTTCTTATACGTAGCAAATAGGGAGACTAAGTCTGATTTGAAGATAGAAATGACTACTTTGCAGCCCCAAGAGACCATTCCTGGGTTGGATTCTGCATCCCTCACCTCATACCAGTGAATGCAAATGTGCATATTCGTGCAGATCCTGTTACCCTTGCATCCCCCAGAGGGTCATATGTTAAAAGATTACGAGATCTGATAATGTCTGTAATGTCCATATTGGGTAGGAGAGCTCTGACCTGCTGGCTTCGAGGAGAAAAATGTCCCTGTTGCTTTTGGGGATTCAGCAAGTAGATAACAATTCACGAGTCCAGAGGGCAGTTAACACTCTCTTTTTGTCTGTTTGAGACCTGTCAGAAAAGAGCGGGGATCATTTTGATTCCTAGAAATAGCAATGCTTACATACTTCAGGCTGTTCATTACTCTGCAGATGTATTAGGATGTCTGCTGTTCTGCAGCCTGATGAAAATTTCTGTTGTTAAGTCTGACACACTGGCCAGTTTGACCTTCGGGACTTTGTGATGTTTTCCACTGCTCTCCTTTTTAAAATTATCTTCTCGTCCTTTCAGGTATTTTTGCCCAAGTCACTAGCTGAGAAAACCAGGCTGATGTTTTGAGGAAAAACTCTAAATATATTGCGAGTGGAAGTCAGGGCAGAAATGTTTAATCTAACTGGTGGGTGGGCTCTGGTTGTCATAGAAACTTGTTTCTGTCATCCCGTGTTGTTGCTTGGCAGGAGCAGCCAGGTCATTCCATAAATCATTTCTGTCATAGCTGATGGTGATGCATTCCATCTGCTCTATCAGTGCATGCCATAGTCTGCACACTTCAAATCCCTCGCCTCATCCATCTGCTTCCCCCGCACCCTGCAACACGCGCGCACCCAGCACACTTCTTGTGCTTGTTCAGCAAGGCACACCGCTCACGGCTGTGGAGAGGAGGGAGGTGGTCTCTCCTGTAGGTGAAGCTAGCGCACGTGAATTGTGATGGCTAGTAAACCAAGAATATTTTTCTGTTTGAACAAAGTTTTATTTAAGTACTGTGATTGTCATAACTTTTTTTTTCCCTAAGACGACGCTATATGCCTTTCTGTTAGGATTTTAAATGCTACCACTGCAACTGTTGAGAGGAATTTCTCGTTCTAAAATTCTGTTGATGTACATCTCACAATAGGCCTTTCATGTGCTAAACATCAGAGGATACAACATTTGTTCTTCAGTTTAGGTATTAAAGACCATACAGAATAGTATGTGATTAAACATGTAAGGCCAGATAATACATTTGCAAAGGTTCTTTTATTTTAGGTTTAAGCCTGGATAATTGTGGTCTTAATCTCAGGGTAGGCAAGAAAGAGAATTGTACATGAAAGTATTTACACAAAGTTCCCAAAGCCCTGTGGATTATGCATTAGTTTGGATAATGAACTAGTATAGATAGAAAGAAAAGAAAATCTGGGTATTCGTGCCATTTCTAATGTGTTTCCCTGAACATTTGCCAAACAATAACCCTTTAAGATTGTGCCCATGGAGGGTTATATGGCAGGAGAAACATCTGGTTTATTTCATTGCCTAATGCCAAATCAAAACACTTGGTCTTTAATTTAGAGGAGATCAAACAGGAGGACTGTTTAACTTTGTTGATTATATCAGACCTCTTTGTGATAACTTGTGTTTTGATTCCTACCTCAGAACTAGGGGAAAGGCCTTTGTACGGTCTCCGTAGTTAAATAGCCACTGGTCCCCTCACAAAAGAAAAGAAAATGTAGGGAAGTTGACTTCTAAAAGTAATTCATGAATTAAGTTTCTTTGTTGCTTTAGACTCAATAACATTAACATAACAAAGCCTAACTGAAATGTACACTGTAGTGTTTAAAAAATTGGACTAACAGCTCCGAGGTTTGGCTCTGCAGGCTCTCAATTGTGCAGCTTTTGTCTAAGAGCCTTTTCATTAGACCCTGGCATATTGGCACCCCGCTGATTGGAATGGACCATGACTGATAGGGGGAGGAGTCTCATTTGTTGCAGTAAAATGAGTCATGTTACCGTTTAAGCCTGGCAGAAGGTGTCAGGGTTGTTCATCATTGGTCATTTAACAGCACAGCGGCCAGGGACTGCATGCAGAATGAATTCTGACCTCGTTTTTTAGTTGTGGCTTTGGTATAATGTAGGTTTTCCCTCTTATAAAATACAGCAAAAGAAAGTCGGCCGGTAGAGCGGTGGAAAACAACCAGTTTCAAAGGAAACTTCATGGCCTTTGTTCTGACATCATTTTAATTTTCTGTATCTTCTCTGTCTGGAGCTCTCTACAGTTTCCATACTGACACCCAAGATTTATTTTTATACTGATGTACAATGCATGAATTTCCTACAGTGGTCTGAGGTAGTTCGTTCTTTTAAATATAGTCTCTTTCTAGCATGTATGAAAAGGAGGAGGTATTTCCATTAGGGAACTGATGGTCTTTTCTAATGAAGAAGTATGATAGACCAGGAAGGAGCATGTGGTCTATCGGGTCCTGGTTTTATCAGTTCAAAAGATACAATATGCAACTTAACCAAGTCCCAGTTTATTGTCAGCTAAATGCTGAAATGTCTTATTGTCTGTGTGAAGGGACATCAACCACACTGTCAGTGAAGATTTTTTAACTGCCATCTGATGACTAACAAATCCTGGTCTCTGCTCAAGTAAAACAGGTTTGAACTGATGACCTATAAAAATATGTTCTAAAATCCATAGTCAACCTCTAAACCTATTCAATTCCTTTCACAAAATGAATTTTCCAAGAATCTTGAAATTTTAAGTTTCAATTAAAGCTTTAAGCATTACGTCTTCTGTTTTTACCATTTTAATTACACTAATAGCAAGGAATGAATTGTTGCAGATTGAGGTTTAGTATCTTAAGGGAGCAATTGATATAGAAATAAGAGAAAAATTGTATGTGCTGCAATACATAGCAAAAGCAAGAAAATTTCAGATGGTTTTCGTTTGGTAGGTACCAATAGTAACTAGAGCTGAATGCTTTCTTGGTATTTTTCTCTTGTGAAGGAATAATTTTTAGCAGTCAACGCATGTTATCTTCTAAAACCTTTTCTCTCTCTAAAGTTTGGGAAGTCATTATTCCTCCGCATTTTCCTGAAGTTTTGTTTGTTATAATTATCTGTGTACTGTTAACTCTTAAGTATATCGTTCCCCTTCAACGATAAAAAGGCTGTAATTTCTACTGCTGTTAAAGTAGAAGGAAGATCAGTTATACTTGTGTCGCTGTGCTTATTTTGGCAGCTGCTTGAAAATGAAAGTTCTCTGGACATTTTTAGAGCCTTGAGTGTAATAAAGCAGAGCCGCGATTGAAGGTTCTAATTGGTTTTTTTATCAATCCAGTGTCAAGAGTGACAATTAAAAGCATGAAAAGGAACCCTAATAGCTTTTTTTTTTTTTACTGTGTATTATGGCATGTATTGATATACAGTCTCTTTCGTCTGTTGTTAGATTTATTCTCCTGATCATACCAGCAGTAGTTTTCCATCGAATCCATCAACACCAGTTGGATCACCATCGCCTCTTACAGGTAGAGACTAGCCATTTGTCAATAACTTGTTTGTTGTTTTGAAAACATCCTGTTTGGAATCACAGTGAAATCAGCAGTAGCTTCCTTGCATAATTACTACTATATTTTGTTTATTTTTTCCACTGTACTAAACTCAGATTTATAAATCCAGATCCTTAAATATTTTGTTACGAGCATGCACTTAAATCCTGGCAACTGGCTTTGAAAATTAGCTTATTAAAATAATCTTTGAAAACATTGAATGACCATATACTATCACAGCTATAAAGATATTTGTACAGATCTGTACCATTGGAGAGAAATAAAAGTGATTTGGTTCGGTTTTTTTTAAAGCTGTATGTTAAAACTCTGCGGCAGCTTTCAGTGACAAACACAGCAGATGTGTGTTCCCTCTAATGAAAATACAGTAGGCTATGAGACTATCCAATTTTTACACAGGATAGCTTTTCATTCGTATCTTTCATGAATGCTTTCATTCTATGGGAGAAGAATTTCTGGCATTTTTCAAAATAAATGCTCTGTATTGCAGCCACCTCTGTCACCTGTGCTTTGTGTGTTTGTAGTGTGAATGTGGGAAGAAGCATTCCAGTGTGGAGATGAACTGTGGGCAGCTGCCTACAGCTATTAGTGGGTAGTGCAGCTTTCACAGACACTGTGGCCTCAGCTGTCTAGTAAAAGTTGAACAGCTGTTCTCCATATAGAGAGGACTGTGAAAGCTCCATTGACTTAAATTTGTTGTTTAACAAAGAACTAGAATTACAAGCAAGATGATGTAACTTTAACCCTGTTCTTTCCTATAGTGCAATTTGTTAAATTATTTAACGTTTATACAACAGTCCGTTTTCCCATTCTCTGTTGTTTAATATATCCCTGCAGACTCCTGGCCGTTGGTCACTCTTTTGCAAGAGTGTTTTGCTTTTTATAAAAAAAATAAAATTAACTTACAGTGAAAGGTGTACAGAATGAGCTTAGCTGAACACTTTTGTAATCTAGATGAATAAATTAGTAAAGTTATTGCATGCAAAATGCAGTCATACATATGTATGTGAATATGCGTATCTATATATGCAATGTCACTCAGAAAACTTTCATCATTCATTCTTCACTCATGTTTAATGGACACTGTTCTGGTTTTCTGTGGACTTAATGGATTAATGAATATCTGACATGGCATACCTGAGCACCTGCTTTGGGCATTTTGTTTCTATAACTGAAAAAACCATGTTGAATTGAGTAACGATGGGATTAATGGGATTTTTGATTTAGTGATTACAGCTGACAAAAAATGTTTTGTGTATCCTTGTTATACTGAAAAGGCAGATCAGGCCAGAAAATTATTACTATTTTCTTTTTAACAACAAAGCAAATACTGAAAAGAGCTCTGTGGCTGGAAGAAAGAAGTTCTGACATTTCATAGTATTTAAAATTTTAAAGATCCCAGTTGGAGTTCCCTGATTAGGTACCACACCTAATTTTGTAAGTGAAAGCGCTAGCTAATTTCTGGTTTTAGAACACAAATTTGAGGTCCCTAAAATTTGGGTTTTCCCTTTGCTGTTGATGCCTTTGTCCGTTGGAACCTGTATCAAATGTAAAATTGTCCAAAATTTGCACTGTGATTTGTGTTCCTTATTCTGGATTCTGATGGCTAAGACAGTGGCAGATACAAGCAAATAATACTGAAATCCTTCTCAGGCGCAAACTTAGCATCTGCTTTACAATTACACCCTCCCACCCCAACCCCTTTAATTCTAGTGATACAGAATTTATCAAGCCTTTGGTAAATTGCTCCAGTAGTTAATTACCTTCATTTATGAATCTGGACTTTTATCTTTATTCCCAGATGAGTCACTAAGAACACAGTGAAGCACAATGTAAAGTAATTACTACTATATTTATTGCTATTTATACTCCTGGTAGCCATTTTGTGTCCTGACCCAAAAAGTTATTGCAGATAAAACAAATGTTTTATGTATACTAAAATAATATATTTTGGAGCATTTTTGCCTTCTTCGTGTTTTTCCTCTTTTGCAGTTAGTTCTTTGTTTATTTAGCATTCTTCTTATTATAGATTTGACTAAGTTATAATTTACCTATCCTTTAATTGTAAATTACAGTAGGAGCACTCTATTTGCCATTTAAAGCATTGAGAGATAGTAACTTCATGAGACACTTAAGTATATATGCTCATGTTTGACTATTTGGCTGGTATGTTACTGAATAAGGACTAACAACTTTTTTTTTTATTAATTTAATTAAAAGCTTTGAGAACAACATGATGAAAGCCCCCAAGTAGCGTGAGACAATAGTGTGTCTCATCTTCCCTGCCCTCATTTAATTTCTAATTTTACATAAACATGCCCAGAGCTAAGCTTCTTGCATAGTTTTAATGGTTGTGTATATGTATGTGAAGTTTATATACGGATCTGAATGGTGGGAGCCTTGGTATTTTAAGAATCCTTTGCCCAGGATCAGAGGTATTCAGAAGGGTTCGGTCGGTTCTGAGGATGCAAAACCAGCCCTCTGCTGACTCCGATGCGAGTGTGTATTTGAAAGGGGAGCCAGGGGATTAGTGTTGGGGAGACTCTGAGAGTAAGAACAATACTACAGTGATTACTATCGATGACCCCTGTAAATCCTAACACTTGCCTGGCTTATTTGTTTTTTCATGCTGCTATGTTGGTGCTGCACTAAAAGCTGCAGTTGTTAATTGCAGGGCTTGTGGTGCCAGGATGCTTTTTAACATAATTGGTGGATTTCATGCACAAACTTCTAAGAGGGGGAGTGGAATGAGGAAAGCAGGAAATCAGTGCCATCTGGCAACCTGCGCAGACATGGAGACAGAGTATGCCACCGCTCATAAAGAGCACTAGCATTACTAGAGGTGTGATTAAAAACTGCAGGTTGCAGTTGGGCTGTTCGTTTGAGAGGAGGAGGAGTTGAGTATTCCCTCCCCCCTTTTCTTTTTGTTTCCTTTGTGAGAAGTCCCACTCAGAGTTTTGTTCTGGGCTTACATTAAGGAAATAGTACCTTTTTTCATTTAAAAAAAACCCCAAACTCGTCAAACTAGATGCACAGGTGTTGAGTCTACTTGCTTTCTTTTCGTAACTGGTTGCTTTTCTGCTTAATATTCAGCTGATGCTTTATTGTAGGAAGTAGTATGCTCGATCCTGTTAGTAGTCAGCACTCATTAAAGCCCTGACTATGGTCTTGTCTCTGAAAATGGAGTTTTGACCAGATAAAAATTTGAGCATTACGCTGAGCCAAAATACTCTAAAGTTGTTTCATTAATGCTTTGCAAAAATAAGTGGGACTCCAAGCATTATTCCCAAGTTCAGGAATGATGACTATGCGGAGGGAGACTACAGATCCAGGCCCAGAGTAGCTGTGTGAAGTGAAAACTGGTAATTATAAGCTTATTCACTGATGTCATTATATTTTAAAAGAGAATTCCAGCACAGTCATGGCAGCTCTGGGCTTTTATGAAATTGAAGCTGGTTTATTTTTTTTTAATTAGAAAGGAAATATTTAGGTATTTTAATAGCTATGCAAGCTGTACTCTTTTTGTTAAATAAAACCCTTTCTTTAAAAGGTAACTACTTGCAGCTCTCTGAACAAAGGAACTGTAATGTATTAAACCTTTTCCCAGTTTCCCAGACATGCAGCTCTGGCTGTTATTGAAAGAACAAGCCCACAGGCTCTTCCTTTAATAAGCTGCTTTGACCTGTATGTCCATAATTTATTAATGTAATTGCTTTATTATTACATTTGTATGGCTGAAAGGAAGCTGTCTCTAATGGACATAGAATTTCATGTAGTATCTTTATAAAAGGTGCATTATTAGTTGGTGAGAAAAATACATGTTGTACTACTTCAGGCTTTGTTTTAAAAGTACTGCTTTATTAGTTACTGCATTTCACATCTAATTATTTCTAAATTTTACATAGTAATTAGGTGTATTTATGTCGGATTAGAATGGATATGTATTTGAATTTCCAGTGTATAGGTAATATGGATATAATTGTCAATTTGTGGCACAGTCAATGATTCGTTAGCTGCCAATTTACCTTAAATATAACTGAAATAACAAATGGGAATAACTTAGGTGTATTTTTACTCTGCTGAACTTGGAAAGCATTATATTCTAAAATGGTATAGTGTAGAACTAGACAAGATAGATAAAGCTTTTTAGATCTAGTTTTAAGTTTTCTTATTTAGTAGAGAAGCGTCATAAAAATGGTTTTCCGGTTATCCTTAATTCAGTGTCTATTTGATTTCTTTCAATATTTTTGTTGTGTATTTTAACACTATTAAAGATACGTCTACATATAGTGAACATAATCTGAAGAAGAAAGAATTCTGCAATCTTTTTATGGTGACACTGGCAGAAGGCAGGTATTTCAGATACAGCGTGTGTGTGTTTAGTCCACTTTTTAATGTTGAAGTACTTTGAAGATGTCACTGATTTGTCATCGATAATATGTCTAACCGTACAGATGCCAGGATATAAAAATTATCCCACAATAAGGCAGAATGAAGGAATGTGTCCTCCTTTGTATACCCATATGTTAGCTTACCTTTATGCAGAATATGTTGGTTTTAATTACATTGAGAAATACTGTGTCTCTGCTTCCCACTTATGCTGCATAAATCTGTGCGTTAACCTAGACAATTTTGACAGGTGCCAGTCAGTGGTCTAGGAGTGGAGGACAAGCCCCCTCATCTCCAAACTATGAAAACTCTCTACACTCCTTGGTAAGAATTGTTGAAAGTAACATAGTACTTTATACCTAAGAGTTGAAGGCTTGGTTTTGTATAAATCCTGCATATCATTAAAGGAAACAGTAGGATAGCATTACAAATGAATTCTTTGCTAACAAATGGCCTGTTCAGTTGAACAATATAAGACGTGCAGGGTGTGTCTTTCACCATCTGTTCCCTGGGCATCAGGCTTCTGTGCTGAGGACAGCTGGTGCTAAAGCACTGTTACGAGATTCTGGTACCTTTTCACAAATCCATAGCTAATTCTTATCTAAAGTTCAGTCTGGAGAAAAGATAAAGACTTCATGCCTTTGCATTTACTTGTCCTTCCCCCTCTCTCCCTGAAATGGTAGTCTTTTGGGCTTGTTTTCATTACGCTGTCATTAAAGTATTAATATATTTTATTTGTAATTATTGTTACTGGGGAACGTTCATTTATTAATGAAACATTTTACAGAAAAACACACAGGAAATAATCTACAGTGTTGTAAATTTTCTTCTTTTGAAGATTCAGCAGAGGATTTAAGTTACTGACTTCTTTCTTAAATTTCTGATACAGCATCGGGAAGGAAAGGGGAAAAATTTGAGGGAAGGTTTTGATAACCTGTTAATATTTCTAGTTTCCACAGATGTAATTTCTTTTTTTCTGTCTAACAAGAATAAGTTTAAGCTAAATCAGTTTTTTCTTCAATGTTTTTGCAATTAAATATAATTGATACGTACACCTTAGAATCCTAACATAACTGCAGTGTTAAATATTAGCCTTTTCTTATCTTAATATAATCAGATCTCTGTTGCATTAACTTGACTAACAATTTATTGCTGACATGCACATCAGCTGTTTCCTCACCTCTTTTTTGAATTAATCTTAACCTGTGCTTTGCTTCCTGTTCTGTCTTGACTTTGCCAGAAAAATCGAGTTGAACAGCAACTTCACGAGCATTTGCAAGATGCAATGTCCTTCTTAAAGGATGTCTGTGAGGTACTATTTCACTTTAGATGGTGCCTTTTTCTGTTTCAATTAATGCTTCTTTCAGATTCCCCATTAAAAACTTAAATTAGTGTAGCGTATGACCCATCTTTTGACTCCAACATTCTGCTATTTCAGTTTCTAGAGAGCTGCAATGTCAGAATTGGTTTTGCTTTGGGGTTTTTTTGGTCTTTTTTTCTAAAGGAAAGTAATTTTAAGACAGACTTTTCTGCAGTAACATACAGAACTTGCTTTTATTTCTGAAATATCTAATCTGTTTAAAGATCCATTTTAGAAAATGATAACTTAGTTTTGTCCAGTTTTTTTGTAATACAGGTTCTCAAAAAGCCACTGCCTCTCTTAATTGTTACCAACGTGGTGAGGCTGATTTTATGATCATTCTTTCTCATCCTGTATTAGATAGCTTATTTTGTAGCACTTCCTTTTTTCTTGTTCATGCCATGTAATAGAAGCTGAGTAACATTAACCTTATAATTAGCTTCACTTTAAAAGCTGCCACCTATTTGTGGAATGAATGCTATCTCGAGCAAAATCTCCAGATATCTTTTCTTTTTCCTGTTTGTTTGTAGTGCTGGTAGGTGCTTTCAAAGTCTTTTGATACCGCATTTCATCTTCTATCTTTAATATCTCCGAGGTAGAAACTGTTACGGTATAATGAGTCTGCAGATCTATTCAGTAATGACTTACTGTCCCTCTTAAATCCCAACAGCAGTCTCGAATGGAGGATCGCTTGGACAGACTCGATGATGCCATTCATGTACTACGAAATCATGCTGTGGGGCCTTCAACAAGCCTATCAGGTGGCCATGGAGATATACATAGTTTATTGGGACCATCCCACAATGGGCCAATTGGAAGCCTGAACTCGAATTATGGAGCATCTAGCCTTGTAACAACCAACAGACAAGCATCAATGGTAATGATATTTTTAAACATGTATATATTTATGCAAAGCAATTACAGCTGATGCATTTAAGTTATCATAGAGCCTAGTGAGTTAAAAGTGGACTGTAAGATTAGTATTTATCAAGAAGAAACTACTCAAGATTCTTGTGGAGGAAAAGATGGCAGACAGCTTGCACCTGCTATGGGTTTCCAATTAGAGGGTTGGGGTGGGGGTGGGCAGAAATGAGGGGGAGGAGAAAGATGGGAAAACTTAGACTTTGGCCTGGTCAGTGGCCCATAAAATCCTGCTGTGACCATATGCAGAAAGCCGAAACTTTCGGCTGAGAGCATTTCAGCTTATACATGCATTTTTTCCAGATGTGTAATAATTGGCAGAACAGTTTTCTCCTTGAAATGGTGAATAGGGAGATTGAATGGGAAAAGCAGTCAAGAAGGACTGAATTTCAAGTGTTCTGGTCTGGAAAAGCTGTTTATTGTAAATTGGAACTAGTCTTCAATAGCAGATGCTGGCAGAGGACTGGGAGGAAGCTGTTGGAATGTGGAACCATAGTGTGCGCAGGCTCAAAATTTAAACTTTTTTTTCTAAATGAAAAGGAGTTTGAGCACAGCTGTAGTGTAAGTAACAACGAAGAGGAAACAACTTTTAGATTAATCCCCAAGAAGAGTGAAATAATTCAATCCATCTCTTTTAGGTTCTTTAAAAATGTGAACTGTTCTGAAAAAATGTCGTCGAGCTTTTCATAGATCAGAAATATGTTAAAAGCATTATACAGTAAACGAAATCTATTTGTAGCGTTGCTCACTTCCCTTTTTCTTCCTTTTCATTCCTCCCTTCTCAAAAATGCTTAAAGGAAAAAGAGCTTTTTAAAACATGCTTATTTTAGTGGTGCCATGTGTTTGCATGTTTACAGCGTAATTTTAAAGAGCAGTTACATGCTGTGAAATTTTCTGTTATAAAACAGATTCACAGCTGGGTACTGTGTGATCAAGGCAAAATTTCACCTATCATCAAAATAATTAGGTACCCCAATTGCTGAAGGGTTTGTATTCTATAAAACAGAATTAGTTCCAGGCTCTCCCATTCGCACGTCACACATCCATTTATATTAATTTCAGAACCACTGCAGTAAACATCAAAAAGAACTGGTTGCTTTCTATAAGCTGCGTGTGTCTGGGGGCTTTTGGGGAGGGGGGTACTTTCCAAACACATACCCAACTTTAGGTTTCTATACAAGTTCACAGTTACTTTTAGTAATGAAGGAAGTGATGCATAAATACTTTAGATTTTTTTTTAATACTGCCTCATAATTAATATTTAAAGAATGTTGTTAAAGGGAAAGTTTTACAGTGTTCTGGGGTAGACTGAAATTTGGTCATACAAAAGAGAACTCTTTTTTTCCTAAGTCTTAATGATGTGGGGTAAAGTTGACTGACTGAAATTGCAGTGACAAAATTGTCCTCTGACTTGTGGAACCTTCCGATGCTGCTAAGCCAGGTATAGTCAAATGCAGATAGTGCCGAAATGTACATAAAAATCTCTGTTTCCTTTTTTAAACTAAGCTATGAGAACTATTTTATCAACTCAATTTTAATCAAAATAGGTGACAGTGGAAAATGACTCTCAAAATGAATAAAGGTTCCTTGGTCTGCTGTAGTTTGATGTAGTTGTGTAACTTCAGTGTAATATAGACTTGACTTAATCATCTAATGATCGATCTGCAGTTTTGATTGAAGGATGCTTGATGTCTGTTAGAAATAAACTTAGATTAGGAAAATGAAAAAAAGATTTGCTTTTCTATTTCATCCTCACCGGCTGAAACAAGCTTGCAGATCAGTTTTGGCTTGAAAAGTGAGTCAGCTAAAGAATTTCTTGGATTAACCTTAATTTTGTTACATCAGAATAATTGGCTCCAACAGAAGGCATCCTGTCGTGGCCTTGCCCAGTCCCCAGAGAGTGCCCTTTGACATCATTTGCAATTGCAGGAACTCAGCATGACTTAGGATGGAGTCCTGAAATATGTACAGAGCAGAGTTTGGCACATCTGGCTGTAGTGGAAACCGAGTGGTTTATTAGTGATGACTGCATTTCAGTAATGCCCCCCAAGTATGAGGTGGAATTCTTACAGTATTGAATAATCAATTAACTTCAAACTGTACTTATTTATTATTTGTTTTTCTTTAAATAGTAAATGTAGGAGAGCAGACAATTTGACGCACGACCTGAACTATAAGATCTAGACTTTGTTCAGGAATTAAATACTGCTTTACTTTAGAGGACGTCCGATAAATTTAAAAAAAAATAATGAGTATTGACTAGCATAGTGAGAAATGTGAACATTGATAAGGGTGTTTGCCTATTTTTGTTTGACATGCTTGTAGGGTTTTTTGGTCAAGAAACGTTCATCGGGATTCAGTACTAAATGAAACTTTCTTGTGAAGGGAGGGGGGAATCTTTACACAAAACATTTCTGTTCTTTAGAAAAAAAATAGAAAAAAATATAAATTTAATTTCCCTTGAAGAAGATGATCTTGGCAGAAGGAGCTAGGAAATGAGTAATTTAACTCCTTTTTATGTAATTAGTGTAACCAGACATGGTTTTATTTTAACATTTGCTTAATTTTTGAGCCAGATTTATTTTAAAACTCTAGTTGACTTCATTTCCTGCTTGCTCTGAATGGTCTTGTTTTCTTTTTAGCTGGGCTGGCCATTAGACTTATTCAAATAGATTTTTAATATCTCAAACTCATCAAATATTTGCTAAGTGGCCTCTGAAGTTGATTTGTATTTTATTTCATGTATTATTGAGAAGTTAAGAAGTAATACTCTTTTTGTTCTTACTCAAGCTGCTTTTTATTTGTCATTGTAATACAATGGAAAAAGAACAGCCTGAATTGATTAAAAATAAATAAATAAAAGGCCTGGAAACTCAGTTAAGGAGATGAAACTCAATCCTTAAGTCATGGTTTTTTTTCCAGGTATAACAGGAATCTAAGAAAATTGGTGATCTCCCTCTTTCTACCCTGTGTGTGCTGTAGTATAAAAGCACGAACGGGCGGTTTAAGCTGCTTTGCCAACGCCAACCTCTGCTCTTGCTCAAAGCCCTGCCAGCGTTAGTATTTCTCCGCAGAGATTATGCTCCCACTGAACAGCTTTGAGCTGTCCGAAGTGTAAAAACCTTGATTCCAAAGCCCTTTTCATTGTCTTAATTATGTTCACCTTAGTTAAAATTATGTTAATGACCGTGGCCAAATTGACCAGCTAGTATCGCCTGAAAAGTGCATGTATCTTTAAATATGCTTAGATAAGTCCTGAAGCAAATATGAAAAAAGACTGATTTCCCCCCACACACACACACCCAGCTCTCAAAAGCTTTTATTGCTGAGTTCAAAATTCATAATCAAACTGAAGCGTGAGATGCAGAACCAGTGTTAACGGGACAAAGGTTGTCCTTTCCCCACGTGTCACTCTCAGTTCTCCTACATGCAGTAGTGTGTCATCAGTCACCATGTTTTGTCTCGTTTTTATTTAGTTGCCAAAAATACTTAATTGGTTTTCTGGTTTCAGATCCCAAATGTTATCACTTAAATCAACTGAAACAAGTTCTGCACTCATTTTTTTAAACTTACGAGTCTGAGTGTGGCTGCAGATTGTCCTACACGCAAGTCTGTCTTGAAATGCATAAGAATAAAATGCAGTTCACCTGGTAAATTACAACAACTTAGTCTTGCGTACATTCAGGACTACTGTTTTTCTCAAACTGTGGTTTTACTTCTGTGATTTGCTGAGAGCCCTAAATATGTATTAGATTGTCATTGTAATGTATCAAGGAAATACACAAAGGTGAGTGATTTAAGTATGTTTTTAACAAATGTGGTGTCTATGCTGGTTGCTTCTCAGATCTTTCTAAAATATTTTGCCTTTGCAACTGGAAACTTTAGTTTTATGCTGCGCGTATGAATCCTGGCTTTCCATTTGTCTTCCATTTTGTGTGCCTGAGGAGCGTTTAGGGTTTACTTAAGAGGGATCATGAAAATGAGGCTAAATTAGCGCGTGAAAGAATGAATTAACTCCAAGTTTGTTTGCTTGTAAAATTAAATCCTGCAAGCCGTTATTAGCAGAATACTAGAATTACAACGGGCCGGTTTTTTAATGAAGCACGTTAAAAGAACCGCCTCAGGACGCACGAGCAAGAGGCGGAAAACGTGAGAGAAACATTTGTGGGAGGAATCGGGTTACAAAGGGAGTTCTGCTAACGTCATTAGGCGGAAATAGTCCAGACCGCGGCTGCCAGCTCCTGCCCGGGCCGGGCGGCGGGGCTGGGAGGGCGCGCTCCGTAC
>NW_008795371.1:2531403-2536677 GCF_000699145.1 Aptenodytes forsteri | reverse complement strand
CTTCTGCGAATGCTCCGCGGGTATTTCACCAGGGTTTTTATAACGGGGGATCTTTGTAGCAGCAGTGTAGTGAGGAGTGCCCTGGCGCCCGAGGGCGAGCCCGAGGACAAGCTGCGTAGCCGCAAGGAGGTCTCTGCCCCTGGAGCTGGACACGCACCGCCCCAGCCACCCGTAGTGCTAGGAAATCATTTGACTGAGAATTACTTATAAATAATAGTAACAAAACGTGTCGCAAGCTTGTTTGTTCTGAAGGTGTCGGAGCTTTCAGAAGACTTAAAGGAAGCCCAAGGTTGCACTCCATTGAAATACAGATGGGGAGAGCCTCTTTTTCTGTGAAGTGGGAGTTGAGGGCAAGAAAAGCAAAATAAATTTTCTAAACTCGATGTTTAAGATACTAAAGATCCCATTTGGTACCTTGAAGCAGCCACTGATAAGTTGTGTTTATAGGAAACGGAGCTCTTGGCCTTCATATGGGTTACAGTGACTTTCAGCAAGTCTTTTGGTTTGGGGATTTTTTTTGTTTGCCTGTTTGGATTTTTCTAGTACATCAGAGATAAATTCCTGTTGTGGTCAGTTTTGTAACGCTTTAGCTCTTAAGATTTCTGTATAAATCTTGTTAATCTAAATTGTATGCTATGAATTTGTAAGCCTGTTTCAAAGGACTGGAACGTGGACTTGAATTCAGTTTTTATTTCTAATCTATTTTCTGCCTTTATCAGAACTGATTTGCTAATCTGCCACTTTTAGATTAGCTCTAGATTTGAAAGTTGCCAGGGCTCTGGCAGCTGCTCTGTTCGTACATAGCTTTAAGAAATCTTTGCCTTTTTTAAGTAGTAGATTTTGGAACAAACCTGGCCCTGAAGTGATTAATAGTCTATAGCTTGAATAAAAGCACCCTCATGTGTTAGGAGTAAGCATGACCAGAAGAATAAAATAAAACACACAACCTGCGGGGCAGAATTAGGGAAGGACTCGGTTTTGGAAGTTCGGTGTGGAGAATGAGTTTCACGTTCCCGTTGCGAGGAGTTTTGTATCGTAGGCTGAAAGACCCGGGCTCCGCTCCTTTTCTCCCAGTGAATTCACGACACTTGCAGGAGCCGAGATGACTGTATCCGTAGTAGAACTTCCCACAAACAAAGCCTATTGCACACAAAGGAAGATAAAATATACTTTAAACAGCAACAGATATTCCGCAGTATACAAGAGGAGATTTTCTGCGGAACAAATAGCAGCCCGGAATGACCTGCTATTAGTTGCGGGTTGCCGGGGGTGTTTCCCCCCTTTCCTTTCGTGTTCCTCTGCGTTAGCTTAGAGGAACGAGTGTATATTAAACAAAGGATAAACTTGCATAAGGGTATTTATCTCTCTCTGGGTAAAACCCATACTAAGACATGAAAGGTAAAAGCTGCATTAATTACTCAAGAGGGATTCAAAGCTCAGCAGTTTACTAGGATTGAAGGATTTATTGAAAAACAGTGGTTCTCATGTGTAACTCCAGGCAATAAACCTATTTAATTAAAGGCTTAATCTTCTAGTTGACATGTTTGCTACTGTTCCAATAAAAAGCTTCATCTGTAGCCAATTTTTGCAACTATACAAATAATAGTAGAATCCCTCATCTTTGTTCAGTTTTTTAACTGTTTAATTGTATTATGTTGGTTATATTATAAATATTTAAAGGACTTTTGTGTCTTTAGGAATCAAAAGCTTTAAATGGTCCGCGTTCCAAATTATTTAAATACAGGCAGCGTGTCTTTACCTCTTCCTTTTTCAAACAAAAGAACATTCTTTTTTTATAGAGGTTTGCACTGATAACAGTGTTCTGTATTGAGCAGCAGTTTTTTAACAAATTTGCCTCTTCAAGCTAGGTATGCGCACTCATAGCTATCTTATTAAGTAGCATTAATTCAAGTTTATGCAAAATTAGAATTTGTTAAAGACTCTTCATCTCCATGCTTGCTGCTTAGAAATTTAATCGTGATGTGTTACAAAGGAGCAGATTAGAAAATACTGAGAGGGGTGGCGAGAATAGTTAGATGCCTGGATTACTTGCGTACGATTCTGTAATGGGACTAAACTAAATGTATTTAGCTGAGAAAGGAGGAAAATGAGAGAAAGTTATTAAAGGGAATAAAATAATATTTTGATATTAGATCCAGTTCGTAATCCTGTTTCAGCCAACAAGAAGTGAGGAGATGTTATTTATATGTTTTATAAATATATGTGTGTATGTATCTGTATACATGAGTGTAGGGTGGCGTACACACCTTTCACATGTGATGAAGACCATTATTCCCCATGATTTTCTTTTAAGGATCAAAATGTTGTGAGTACTAGAGTTTTTAGTTGTATAGTTTAAAGCAATCGAAGGTTAATCAAATCTTACACCCTTGAGGTATAAATCAAGGAGAAAATTCTGTAGTGTTCTGTGGGAAAATATTGAAAAAAAATTTTGCTAGGTTGCTACGTTATTCCAAACAGGTGTTGGTCACTGCTTGAAACACAGCTTAATCCAGTATGGTGTAATCAAGTGGTTTAGTGTAACAGCATCTTTCAACTAAATCTTTCCTTTACTGAGCTAGAACTTTAACTCGGGTCTCTAATCCAGCAAATACTTTAAGTCTTTTAAACTTCTATTTTTGGACTATTTCTTTGAATCACATCTTTAATAGAAATGTTTGCTTTGCTTTGCTTTAGGTTGGGACTCATCGGGAAGAAAGTGTCAGCCTCAACAGCAACCATTCGGTTCTTCCCAGTACAGTTTCTGCTCAGAGCACGGAACTAAATCATAAAACACCAGAAAGCTACAGAGGTAACTTTCCAGCAATATTAAGTGCTGAACAGGGTCTGCAGTAATCCAGAGCCAATGAGGCTGTAGATCTTGGGGATAGGGACGTAGATAATGTTGAGAAATAAAAATTAACTATAAATCCTATACACCACCACTGTTGGGGATTCCTGTAACAATTTTGAGGGCATCCCTGTGTCAGACTCATCCCAGTATAGTTTCAGCAGAAGACTCTGCGTTACAGCCGCATTCTTCCGGCTTAAGGAGCCATAATGCCATTTGCAGTATTGCGGCCGTTTCCCAATCAGCCAGGAGGGTTGCAGAGTGAGCTGAGGCCAGATTTCGGTCTAGCCAATAAAAGGAAGTCGTTCCACACAAGTGTTTACAGTTCCCTCAATTTTTAGCCTAAAGAAGTAAGCTATAGAAAACAGAAGTCAGCTTATTCGTTAGCGTGCTTGCACCATTTAGGGATGTGTGTGTTGCACATTTGGCCTAAGCCCAAGCCTTGATGTCAGTGGAGCTCTGCCCTTAGATTTGCAGCCCAGACATGAGGTGCAAATTTCCTTACTTCGCTAAATGTCCTTTTGTCTTGCAACAGTGTCTTTCTTAGACGAAGCAGTTACTGATCAAGCTGCTCTATGAATTATATCCCTTTACAACCCATGACACATGTCCAAGTTCAGCAGTGTACCAGGATTTGTCTTGTTTCTGTTGCCAGAGCGTAGTTCCTCCTGTTGTCTTCCCAAACTTCTGCTCAGCTCTGGCCTCCCATCGACAATGTCTGCTTGAGATTCTCTTAAACGTTTCACTCCTGTGATGCTCATGCTGATCTCTGGTTGCTTGCAGCGTTGTCAGGTGGCTTACAGAGCCAGTCTGTGGCTATAGGTCCAACAGAAATCAAGTCTGAACATAAGGAGAAGGATGAAAATATACACGAACCCCCCTCATCGGATGACATGAAATCAGATGATGAGTCCTCCCAGAAGGATATCAAGGTCTCATCTAGAGGCAGAACAAGGTGGGTTGCTGACATGACCTAGAGAATTTGTGCTTCGTTAATGCTCTGTAGCACGTTGTCCTTAAGTTTGATAAATTTATTTCAAGGCTTTTGCATTACCTCGGTGCAGATATTAATAGGCAGCTGAAATGGATCAATAGTTTACAGTATTTGTATCTATTGAATAAATTCAAGATAGAGGATTTTCTGGGAAAATCACCTGAAAAGTGTGCATTCCCTTATGTTAGTGCCTTGCTTAATATCTGCCTGTACAGATAAGTAGTAAAAGATTGAGGGCGCTGCCCAGCATAGGGGATGGGAGGATGTTAGAAATTTGTGGTACTTTGTACCTGGGCCAGGGCTGCGCTTCTCAATGTGAGCCAGTAGTGATGGAGAGCGGCAGCCTGATAACCCGGAGGCTGGGGTGAGTATGACAGGTAAATATCCTTTTTAAACACTTTTTCTCCTCCCAAGCCACAGACAAAAAACCTGGAGTTGACACTGGGTAAAACGCTTCTGGATCTGCCTAGGCCTGACATGAGCGTTGAAATTTGAAACAACAGTAAACAATCAGAATTTTGCAACCACAGGCAGCGGAGTCTATACCACCACCTGTGACTAACGGCGTTTTAGTAGAGCAGAGGTTTTGCACAGTTTTAGACTTAGTTGGACAGTCCTATATTAAAAAAAAAAAGCTATGCAACTTAATATAATCATTTGAAGTGATACAAGAATTCTAAATAGAACTGTTTAGCTCTACACTGCGTATTCAAAGAAAAAATAGTTCTAAAATTGGCCAGGAAGGTCTTTAACAAAACTAAAACTTCTAAATAAGCACAGTAAATTGAAAATTACTTGAATGCCTTTTTATATAAGCTGATATATTGGAAACTAGCAAAAACTGTTTGTTGAAAGTGATTTATTCTTCACCTGACAAGATGGCTGAGTTATCTCTTAACTATTTGAATGTTCGCCAGTAATTGAGTGAAGTGGTAGTTTGGGTTCATCTTTTGCTTCAAGGGGCAGCATGTTGCCACTACTTTTCCTAGAGGTGTTTATAGAATCCTAGAATGGTTTGGGTTGGAAGGGACCTTAAAGATCATCTAGTTCCAGCGCCGCTGCTGTGGGCAGGGACACCTTCCACTAGACCAGGTTGCTCAAAGCCCCGTCCAACCTGGCCTTGAACACTTCCAGGGATGGGGTATCCACAGCTCCTCTGGGCAACCTGTGCCAGTGTCTCACCACCCTCACAGTGAAGAGTTTCTTCCTTACATCTAATCTAAATCTCCCCTCTTTCAGTTTAAAGCCATTACCCCTTGTCCTATCACTACATGCCCTTGTAAAAAGTCCCTCTCCACCTTTCTTGTAGGCCCCCTTCAGGTACTGGAAGGCTGCTATAAGGTCTTCCTGGAGCCTTCTCTTCTCCAGGCTGAACAACCCCAACTCTCAGCCTGTCTTCACGGAGAGGTGGCTCCAACACTGGTAATCT
>NW_008795371.1:2522528-2531385 GCF_000699145.1 Aptenodytes forsteri | reverse complement strand
CTGGAGCCTTCTCTTCTCCAGGCTGAACAACCCCAACTCTCTCAGCCCGTCTTCATAGGAGAGGTGTTCCATCGCCCTGATCATCTTCATGACCCTCCTCCGGACTCGCTCCAACAGGTCCGTGTCTTTCTTATGCTGAGGGCTCCAGAGCTGGACGCAGGACTCCAGGTGGGGTCTCACCAGAGCAGAGCAGAGCAGAGGGGCAGAATCACCTCCCTCGACCTGCTGGCCACGCTGCTTTTGATGCAGCCCAGGATACGGCTGGCCTTCTGGGCTGCCAGGGCACGTTGCTGGGTCATGTTGAGCTTCTCATCAACCAACATCCCCAAGTCCTCCTCCTCAGGGCTGCTCTCAATCCATTCTCTGCCCAGCCTGTATTTGTGCTTGGGATTGCCCTGACCCAGGTTCAGGACCTTGCACTTGGCCTTGTTGAACTTCATGAGGTTCGCACGGGTCCACCTCTCAAGCCTATCGGGGTCCCTCTGGATGACATCTGTTTACCGTCTGTAGACAATATTCTGTGGATATTCTTCAGGCAGAAACCATTTAACATTTATTTTCAGGAAAAGGCAGGAACAGCAAGAATCACCTTGAATACTTAAGCATTGATATCTAACGCTTTCTTATCTAAATATACTTCAATGTGAAGTAGATTAAGTGGGAAGAAGTTTAATTTCATCAACTGAAAATTTTGAACCAGCAGCAGGGTCACTTGTTTGAAATACCAGTGATATTTCAATATACTTTTTTTTTTACTTTCTTGCAGCAGTACTAATGAAGATGAGGATTTAAACCCAGAGCAGAAAATAGAAAGAGAAAAGGAGAGGAGAATGGCAAATAACGCTAGAGAACGTTTGCGTGTACGAGATATTAATGAGGCATTTAAAGAACTTGGCCGTATGTGTCAGCTTCATCTGAAGAGTGAAAAACCACAGACGAAACTGCTTATTCTTCACCAGGCTGTGGCAGTCATCCTCAGTCTAGAGCAGCAAGTGAGAGGTCAGTAGCCCGTCATCGTGCTGTGGCAGTTTGCGTGGTAGCTTTGTTCGTGGAACAGTGTCGGTCTCTTGAAATCTGCATCACTAGATGCACAAGTTACTAAAAGTATGTTTGCTGTTCTGTAATGATGTTGAAGTTCTTTAGGAAAAGCAAATAATTACTTTTTGTTTTTTTTTTTTAAAGGCGGGGGGAGAAGGGGAGGTATTAGGTTTCTACTTTGAACTTTCTGGGTTTTTTTTTTCCTGTGCAATTAGCCATCTCTTCACCTATGTTTTCAAGGAAAACTGATTAAAATATTGACACATCTTGCTTTAAATTGTAACAAGCACTTATTTAGTAGTGCGGAAGCTTTAGCAAAAATAAGAGATCTAGTTTAAGAGGAACCCTACATAATCAAAACACTGAAATGCAGTGAATTTAACTGTGTTTACTTAGGGGTTTGCATTAAACATATACTGGGGAGGAGGAAGGAAACCTACTTCTACTTTAATTGAATCAGGGCTGGTTTTGCATGTATTTTCTTTCCCCGATTCCTTTAAATTTTTCCAGGAAAGAAATAATAGGCCTATTGGCAGGGGGAGCAGGAAGAATTCTTTGTGCAGTTCACTCTCTTAAGGAAAGATAGTTCTAGGAATCATGTTTAGTTCTTCAGCTGTTCCGTTCTCGTGTGTTGGTGAAACTACAGTTGTCTGTTAGTCTCCCTTTAAACTTGTGTCAAAGACATGTTGAAGTTCTGAGGCACCTTGCTTTAACTTTTGGTCAGCCCTGCACTGGTCAGGCAGTTGGACTAGGTGATCGTTGTAGGTCCCTTCCAACTGAACTAGTCTATTCTACGTAGGTGGCACTTAAAGGGGGGAGCGTCCTCATGTTTCGCTGTTCTGAACTGCTAGCGAATAACCATCTTCCTTGGTGTCTCACTGATGGAAGTGCATCAAGTGACTGGAAAAGTCTTTCAGACGTGGATGATATCAGTGGTCATATTTGCTTGATGCGCTACATCCTTGAGTCGCTGAGGTCACTGAATGATGTCAATGTTTTATTTTTGCGTACCTTGTTTTTTACTTCCATTTCCTAATTTGTTGCTTGCATCTTGCACGGGAGATCAAAGCAATTGTTAAAAGTTTATTGAAAGTGACAAAGTGAATAACTTGGCACAAGCTTATGTACCCTGTAGTAAGGATGAGATGCTATGTTTTCAGGCAGAGTTTCACTGACCCAGTTTTTAATGAAGAAACACTGTCTCCAGTCAGAGTTCTTCCAAGGCATGTAGAGCAACTAGTTACTGTGCAGATGAGACACCAACTAGTGCCGTGGTAAAGCCCTACTTCAGCATCTCTGAGACTTTGATCTTGGGAATTGTTTTGGTCTGCAAATGTTTGCCATAGTCTGAAGATAAGCTTGAATTTTACGAAGAGGTCAGAATAACATTAATCAAGCATGGTTTTTAATGTTTAAAAACCATCAAGTCCATCTCCCTGCTCTCACAGATTCTGTAATCCACAGAAAGCTCTGTGTGAAAATTAATAAAATCACTTCTGCCTTGGTCAGAGGTTGCTTCCGAACCTTATGTCTCTGGTAGAAATCTTTTTCTAAATGTACTCCCAGTTAAATTGGACCGGTTCTACAGGCAGTGTAAATGGAGGCAGTGTAAATGGAGAGCTTTTCCGTTTACATCTCACCACCTACTCTCTGTGCATTTGAGGAAGCCTGTCACAAGCACACCGTGCCTCTTGTGAGGGAGGCTGTGTTCCCCATTTTATCTCGCCCGTCTTTCTTTGCACCTGTTCCTGAAAGTGAGTGACCGGAGCTTTGTGCGGCGCCCAGAGGAGCTCTCACCAGTGCATTATATAATTGCATAAACCATTTCCTCTCTCTGCTGGTAATGAAGCTTCTCATTTTGTGATTGGTGCTATTCAAAATGAAACATTTCAGATTTTAAGCTCTAACTGTAGGCTAGCATTTTTATCTCCATTTCTTAAATCACTGTAAATTAACTTCCTTTCAAAGTTCTCACGTAATTAAATCTTCTTTAAAACTTCAAGGCAAGCCACATTTAAACAAAGAAAACTGTGATTAAGGAAAGTTAGCAGGTTTTTTTTCCAGTAGACTCTTTGGGAGTGCTCATGCTTAGGAAATGCAGTAGGAGGCTGTTGATAATGACTTGGGTGAAAGCAGAATTAGCAAGTCCCTCCAAAATTGCCTCTGCCAGATTAGCTAGATTCTACCCCTTGTAAAATGCACAGGGGTCAGCAAACTGCAATTACTAGCGGGGCGCCTGTGCAGTGCCAGAGAAGGGCTTGTGCTGTCCGTTCGGTTTTGGCAGTCTCCCTGCAGTTAAAATTGTATCTGCAACCTTAAACCGCAAAACAGAATTCACCGACAGCTAGAAAAATACCTCAAAATGTCGATTAAATTCAACGTGTGCCGGTAGAATATATTGCATAGCTTTTGTGTGTCTTTCTGGCCATTGCGACTTACATCTTTTCTATTTTGATTCACGAAGAGCCATTTTGAAGAACAGAAACAGTTGACTTTTAGAAACTGTCATTATTTGAAAACTAGATCCAAATCTACATCTATTGAAGCTAATTGGGGAAGAGGAAACATACGGGTGGAAATATCTTGAAAGCTAGTTCACAGCTGGCTATTACAAAGTACTGACTTTAATGTGAGAGGAAATACGGATTAAAAAAAAAAGAATCCTTCTGCTCTGTGTGACTGTCATCGTATTCTTTCAATGTGAGTGAGGTGGGCACAAGATGATTTCACAGACTCGAGGGTATGAAGAGAACTATCGACTTAGGACATTCTACCTCCCCTGTTCTAAGAGCGGGCTAATACTTAAGGTGAAGAAAGAAGCAGGAACATTACTAAAACTAGTGTGATGTCAGCAGGGTTGGTATGACTTCAACATACCAACAAAACACACAAATCTCTGTTTTATTACATTGTCAATTACAGACAGTTCTCATTTTGCACTTCAGCAACTTCTGGTGACGGAGAGGTACTTTTTCAAAGTTTTTTGAAGGTGTATGTAGGCAGCTAGTAAAGCTTGTTTGGTTTTTTTTTAAATACCCCTTTAGGAGATGCCAGGTAGGATTTTCAGTAGTGCTTGTCTGCAGCTTTAGACACCTGCATTTTAACACGGGGACATGAGCAGTTCGAAGAGGGAAGCTGCATAGCTGTTCTTACTACAGTGGTTAATGTATCGATATTCCCCTTGTATCAGCGTATAGGATGTAAAGAATCATTTTTCTGTTACAGAACGAAACCTAAACCCTAAAGCAGCCTGCCTTAAGAGAAGGGAAGAAGAAAAAGTTTCTGCCGTATCGGCAGAGCCGCCAACACCACACCCAGGAAGCCACCCTGGCCTGAGTGAAACTACCAACCCTATGGGTCATATGTGAACACCAGCCAGGTACGTCTCTTGTCTAGAGGGGAGTGGCTCTTGTTGCTTTTTATTGCCTAAAATTTGGGAGATCTAGACAAGTTTATTCTTAGTGTCTGAGCTGCCACTGGCACCAAACTTCTTTATGCTGCTGAGTGCTTTCGTATCTCTGAGCATAAGCAAAAGCATGCAGATTTGTTTAGTTTTGTAATAAAACAAATGCCCAAGAAATTGTCGTTAAAGTCTCTTCATTTCCATGCGTTGTTGCCAATGGCTACATCTCTTGGCTCAGGTGGCCTTCTTGGCATGACATCAAATGAATAGTTACCAGCTTGCCAGATAAGCTAAGCGTAATAGAG
Source organism: Aptenodytes forsteri (assembly GCF_000699145.1). NCBI lineage: Eukaryota > Metazoa > Chordata > Aves > Sphenisciformes > Spheniscidae > Aptenodytes > Aptenodytes forsteri. The sequence goes on along the minus strand of NW_008795371.1, from coordinate 2,526,639 downwards.
ATGAATTATACCTCTTTAAATGGTCTAAATACCACATTCATTCATTGAAAAATCCATGTATTGTTTCCCAGTACTGATACAAACAGTTAGAGAGACTTCGCATCTCGGAGACGCCCAGTACTGATACAAACAGTTAGAGAGACGTCGCATCTCGGAGACATGCCATCTGGCTTAAGGCCACTCATTCTAACCTGTATCATTTGCCCAACAGGGACTGCTAACTATCCTAATTCACAACCTGTATAAGTGAAGATAGTTAAGATTTAAAAAGTAAAGTTTTCAGCTTTGCAAGGTAAATCAGTGTTTCCAAAAGCCCCGTTGTAGTCCAACGCGCAAGAGTTCATTTAAAACGTGCTGATGGGGAGGCCTTACAGGAGTATTGGTCTTCTGGTTTTAGTACGTGTTGTTGGTTGGTTGGGTTTTTCAAATAATTGGGAAAGACTTGATTTTTGAGAAGAAAAAATTCTGGGTATTCCATGTCTTTTCAAAAAGAGTAAGAGATCAGGTTCAATGCCCTTATTTTAATCCGTAACTTCACTGAATTTTGTTTTGGGAGGCGGTTTGTTGTTGTGTCTATAGACTGGTTTGCTTCTATTTCAGCTTAAGGTAAAGGCACGCATCTTGCCAGAACGTGTCCCATGGAAGCTGCTCATTCCCTGGTGTTCCTTAGAAAGCAGCAACATGGCATTTCAATAACAAGCCTTATTCGCGTCAGTACTTTTTCCCCATCCCTTATAGGCAGCTTCTTTCTCCCTAAATGAAATGGGTTTTCTTTTTAGGAGAACAAGGTGCTTTGAATTTCTTTGACGTGTTTTGTTTCATACCAGAGCAATAGGCTACTTCTAAATCGTCAGATAATTCTTGATTTACAGCAGAATTGATAGTCTGTTCTTGCCATATTAATGCAATGAACCACTTTCAAAAGTTTACTGTATCTTTGCTTTTTTAATAGCAATAACTTTGTAAGATGCCTGAAGTGTGACGTTGACACGAAGAGGCTGTACAGGCTCGTTAGGTATATGGCACTGCGTACCTTCAGCAGTGGCAATTAAATGAGGTACCATCTCCTGCTTATTTTAGAGAACAAAGTCAAACACAAATCAAAGGTCTGAGATTTGCAGATTATTCTTTCTCCCAGAGAGCCCTAATAGAAGGTTCCCGAGAGTAAACTGTTCAATCTATCATATTCAATATGGAGATCTCTGGGAAGAAGGATTTCAAGGCCTCTCAGCGGGATTTTCTTTTGCACTTAACCGACTGAAAATGCCATAAGAAACAGTTTAAATAATTTTCTGGTGTTGATATTACGCATCTTACTGATTCTTTTCCTAATACCCCTTTCTTCTCCCAAATTTCTTTCTAGAATTCCAGAATTATTGGTAGGATACACAGAAGGTGACCTTTCTTCACAAGGACACAGACAACTAACATTATATGAAGACACAAACCTGACAGGAGAAAACACTTGAAGCAAGAAACCCAAATGCAATCTTATGATCAAAGCTACTGGTCAACACCTGCATCAGGATTGAAGATACAAGATCTTCAGATAGAATTTCAGCCCGTGAAATACTCTGAACATATCATTCTGTTGCAAGCAGTGTGTCGCTTCTGCACAATCAGAGACTGTTGTGATCTCTCCACTCATTGTGGAAGTTGCCTTGTGCCTAAACTGAATTGACAAATGCATTGTAACTACAAATTTTATTTATTGTTATGGAACTGTAAAGGTCTACATATAAAGGGAAAAGTTAACATGTTAAAAGCTGATAAGATTTCAGCTGGATGCCATTTACTAAAGCTGTTCACATTCAGAGAACAAAGCAGTGACAACCGTCGACCCGTAGCATTCCCAGCATACCTATTAGTGTCTTAAAAAAGGAAGGGAAAAGTCTTTTGTCGTCCTTTCCTCTCCTTTTGCCATATGACTAGTGTTTTCCATGCAATAGGAAACTATTCCTTGGTATAGCTTTTTTTATGTTATTTTTGGTCTCTGGTAATCTGAACAGTTATGGTCATAGTTACCCTTCCATACTGAGCTCCGTGCTTCAAGCCAGTAAGAGCCCTCGTGAAGGCTGCAGGCAGGAGCAATGCTGTGACCATAACATTTCTTGGATTTAAAAAGTGATTTTTATTTTCCCTCAGACTTTCCTCAAACATTTTTTTTTTCTAATTATAAACAAAACCTTTTTAGGCTTCTAGGCTTCATAGTAAAGCTTGTAACGTGAAGTGTAAATTGGGTGGGGAGAATCTACTTTGTTAGAGTTGCTTTGTTTTCCGAGCAGTAAGTACTACATATAGTACATGTAAAGTGTTAGCTGTACGTAAGCACAAAATGCATTAAAATACAAAGGAGATTTTTTTCAGGCTGTAATTTTGGTGAATAGTAAAATCCTAAATTCACCGTGGCAGGTAGTGTGATGATATAACCACCAGCAAGGTGGGCTTACTTACATAATGGAATATAAGAGCAATGGTCACCAATTTTTCCTTACTGTATACATTAATTATCTTGTCATTTTTGTATGGCTTGTCAGTGGAGAAAAAAAAATAGCGTGAGTCAAATGCAAATGAATGACCCCCTCCCAAGCCATACTAGCATTAAACCTTTAAATGTTTCTCCACCGGAACAGTGTCCATAAGTATTCCTTTGTCACAGATGTGTTGAAATGGTTAAAATCCCTTTGAACTTCCATGGAAACTGTCTTCCACTGCAATGACCATGGGAGGAAATTTCCTAAGCCAAGGTTGTCTGAGCTATTGTTTATATAGTGCATCTTTCATCACTGGCAATTGGTTCACACACAAAACAGGAACAAACCAGTAATTTTTATGAAGTCATTTAATTTGAAAGAACAAAAGATGGATTGTTAAAATAAACTAATGAATTTAAGCTCATGTTTTGGATGGTTCCTAACAAAAGAGTTTGTGGAATTAGTGGACTCATTTCTATTACTTTAATTTGCATATATCATCAAATAACACCTGATTATATCTGTGGCCTTGTTCTTCATTTCAGTGTTTATCAGCTAAACAAATTTGTTGCTTATGACGTGTGAAAGTGATCACGTGCCACTGCCTGGCCTTTTTCCTTCTAAGCTTGTTGTCTTTTTGGCTATATTAGACTTTGCAGTATGCCCAGAAGCTTTCCTTCATAAAATAGAAAGAAAAAAACATTTGGCTTATTTTTCACTGTAGCTAGTCTTTTATACAATAATCTTGTAAGAAAATTTCTTGAATTCTAAATATTACTCTTTCTAGATTTTTGAAATCGAAAAAGTTTTCAGTAAAAAGTTTCTTACTTTATTTTACTATATTAGGTAGTAAAAATGTAGGGTTATTTACCATAACCTGTTCATTAATATCAGAAATTTACAATAGCATTGTAAGACCATAGTAGGGTTCTAGCATACCGTGTAGTACCTATGGAGTATTGTAAGAGCTAATTGTCCGAGATGAATTGCTTCTCATCTTGTTCTCCAGTTTCCATTGTTGGTTTATTGCAGATTTGTACCCTGTGTCAAATTTCAAGGTATTGCTGATAAACCTTTCCAACCAGCAGCAAGAAGTTCAAAAAAATTTCTGTCAATGTAACAGAAAACACTATGTATATAACATTTATGTAGCAATAAATGTGCCATCTTTTTTTAACATGGTAAATCAGTGAGTTTTTTAAATTTCTCTCTCCTCATAGGTAATGTGTTGCTTGAAAAACACTGGCAAAACCAGCTCCCACCTTTATCTGAATAAAACCTCTAACGTACATTCTCAAGGTACGCAGCATAACTTGCAGGCACACGAAGTGTCGTGGCTGCTCCCTGTGAAGTCAATACAGACATTCCCAGCGAGCTGAGGAGGAGCAGTACCTAACCTGCCTTTGCTGCTGCGCAGAAGGGGGATTGCACAGGCAAATACCAAACTGAGAGCAGAAGCTGATCCTGTAGGCATGTGCCTCCTGCTACATCTTGTTCCTTTACTTTGCCTGTCCTTAAGATAGGTTGCTAAGATCTAAGCTCCTTTTGTGCATTGACGTTCAGTGCTCAGTTACTTCTGAACTGACTGAGATGCATCTACGTAGGTTTTATAAAAAAAAAAGGGGGGGGGGGGAAGT
>NW_008795371.1:2483572-2522459 GCF_000699145.1 Aptenodytes forsteri | reverse complement strand
GTAGAAGTTGTGGTGTAAAAAAAAAAAAAAAGAGAGGGGGGGGGGGAAGTCTGTACCTTAAGCTTGAAATTAAAATGTTCACATTTTCTACAATTTTTCCTTCTGCGAGTGCAAAAAGAAAATGGAAGTGTACATGGTCCAAGGCATGCACAGACGGTGGTGAAATCTTCACACAATTCCTAGTCCGCAACTGTTAAGCCAAAAACCAAGTAACAAGCAGACTTGGTGGAAGCTTGAGTTTTTTTCAACTCTTCTCTAAATAAATATCCCTGGGAAAAGGACATCAAAGACAAAAGCAAATAGAGATGCTATATATATAGTTATGATGTTTAACTGAATGTGGTGTATGTCAGTCAGTGTGGCTGCTGTGTACTGCATTGTTCCCAACTCTTGACACTGTCCTTTGTAACCTTAGACAATCTAATGTTTATGTTGAGATCCAGTTCGCATTGTGAAAGACTTGTCAGCATGCACATACAGGCAAGTTCTTCTAGTATGCCAGCGCTTTTACCACAGGCAAATCTCTAATGTGGTCTGGCCCAGTATGGGAGGTGAGACTTGGCCATGTAAGTATGTCTTTTAGTATGTCTCTAGTAGTAGCTGTGGAAGAGGTGCCCTGGTGTCTTCCCCAGCACACATTCTCAATTCCAACTTACTCCAGGAATAATTCTAAATCAAGCCTTTGAGCATCCATCGTCGCTCCTCTCCCTTTTTCTGAATGAGACCTACTACAAGTTTGTCACTTCTTTCAGAGAGACTAAAAATGACATTTTCCCCTTCTTCAGCTCTCCTTTACCACGCTTCTGCTGTCCTGTCTGCATACACTTTCTGATCACAAGTCCTTCATCTTTTTTTTTTTTAATATTTCCTTCTTTTTTCTCCATTTGCTTTTCCTTTTTGCATGGAAGAGATGCATGTTGGGATACCTTTGTTAAATACAATCTGCCAGAATGAGCATTTGAAATACTGTAGGAAAGCTTTCCTGTAAATGTAAAGCGTTGGGAAAGGCTTAAAATGGACTCCATCTTTTTTCCTCTGGCACCGAGTAGATGCTGTTAAAAAAAAGATTCTGGATTCTTTATATAAGAGTTAACATTTCCCTGAGAATTATCAACATCAATGTTTTCCCTGTTAGCATCTGGAAATCATGGCAGAACAGAAATAAAATGCAACAGTCTGTAAAAGACAACCTAGATACTGGATGGCAAACTTTGCTTTTTGTTTGTAACACTAATACCTTATGATTTCTAATATGCCTGACCTGTGAATACTAAAATGTCCTGTAAAAGGACAAAATAATTTGTCCCAATGCTAAAGCCTGGCAGCATTTCAAGAGCCGGGTTCAAGAAGGCCCGACAGGAGTGAATAAGCAAGCTGACACCTTCCTGCCTCCACACAGACAAGGTGTGGCCAGAGCCGAGCGCCACACGCAATGCGGCTGCCTTAGTTGCAGGGCATCACTAACCCAGGGACGGAGGGTTGCAGCCGATCGCATCCCTGGGGAGAGGCACGGCCCCGGCTCCTGCCTTCCTGCTGCTCACCTGCCCAGTGCAGTTGAGGGGAAAGTTTCCCAGAAAGTGGGAAAATGGTGCTAATAGGAGACTGCTACAATTCTTTCTTCTCTTCAGGTCTCTGCTGTCAAAGAGCAGACAAGTCAGGTGCCGTTTGCAGGGGGTGTTTTGTACTGTTTAAACATCGTTTGTTTTACTGAAGTTAATCCCACTGTCAACCTGGATGCCATTGCAAAACACTGTAAGTTTATTCCCTGGTTCAGACACGAATATACTGTTCAACTGATATCACAAGCAACTGCGTGTGCGTGTTCAGTATGACTTCAGCTAGTTTAGCTGTTTGGTTGCAGTCACCTGGGATTGTTTGTGTCGGTCATAAACTGCACAGACCAGGCCTTAGGCTCTGAAACAGCAAATTGTCTGGGTTGTAAACAGTATCCCTTTCAATTCTCTCCTAATCCTGACACTTCAAATGTTTTGATGCAATTAACAACATTGTTAAATAAAAACTGATTAAAAAAAGTCTTTAAAAAAAAATAATACTAAATACCAAGTGAGATAAAAATCTCTCTCAAAATGTTCATAACTGATCATGGAGGGCAGATCTGTTAGAAAGCCAGTGGCTGAGCTAAGTATTTGGAATTCTGGTTATTTCAGGTAAACTAGAGAAAAATACCAAGGCTGTTTCATTTTCAGGAGAGATCCACTGTGTTTTTAACAGTATCACCTAAATGTATAGAGACAAAAGGAATTAAATACAAACTACATCAGTCAGAACAGTAACTGTTGCCAAATGTGATTGAACAGGTGAGAAAATAATTTACAATATAACTCAAAATTCAGTCTATGTTAGAAGTAGACCCCTGCTAGTCCTGGGCTTCAGAAAAGCATGAGAAACCTATGCAGATCCTACAGCTGGAGCCATCTCTTTCCATCAAAGCTCTGAATAACATACTAAGTTATATTTGTTTTGGAAAACTCAACAATTCAGCTCTTTAAAAAAATAAATCCAGGAGGAAATTATTCAAAGTAAATGGACATGACATTAAACTCTTGTACAAAATGAACACAACAGTGTCTTGGTAACGTGAATTTTTGGCCCTACTTTCTTATTTTTGAGCTGAGGCTTTTTCCATCCCCCTTCACTGTATTTTAATGGCTAAGGAAGACTCTTGGAAATGCCAGAACAGACTGATTTACTAGTTTGCTAGATTACTTATTTATATACAAGTAAATTAAGTGGTTCCTTATGCTCATGGAAGTTCTGATGCACAATGTTGCATTAAATGCACATCCTCTCTATCCAGGATGCAAAAAGGAAAAAGAAATACTTGTGGTGGAATTGTAGGAGGCTAGTCTTTTGCATTCAAATACAACTGAAGAAATTTGATGAACATGAATAAGTCTGTAGCAATCATTGTAAAAATAAGTTCTCCAAACACGAGGTTATAAACTCTTCTGTAGAATGAGGTGTCTGAGGAGCAGAGTATCGCTCCGCGTTTTACTCCCCAGCACCCATAAATGAGCGGAGACGGACAGTATCAGAAGCATTAGCTTATCACAGAAGCAGAATTAATCACTAGCCCTAGTTTGTGTGTGTTTGTTGGAAAGACACCAAATAGCCAATTGTTTGCTGCACAACCAGATTAGGTGCTCCAGACTACTCCCAAATGATTTTCTCTGACCACTGAAAAAACTGCTTTCAAAATCAGATGAGTTCTTTGGGGCATTTGTGGGCTTGATATTTACTGCATCAGCTTCATTCACTCAGACTAGAACCTCGATGTGCTAGAAAGAAAAGTCCCCATCTCAAAATACTGAAAACTTGCTCTATAGGAGAGAAATCTCCTATATATAAATATAGAATGATGAGGTAGGGGAAATTTTTGGATCATGTTTTGAATTGTCATCAGAATGGTCAGTTCACACCTCTAAAAGCTGAAGAGGGTATCACAATATTTTCTTTTAAAGGTGATAAAGAAAGGAAGTAAGTCTTGCAGATACACTTCAAGTTCTATTTGTACAGTACCTAGCAGAAGAGAGCTCACATCTTAACTGATCTTCCGTACGCTACAAAGACATAAATGCTAATTTATCTGATTATGAATATAACAGCTAAAGTACACTAATCCCTAACACTACCTGACTAATTAAGATAAATGCACGCAATATCCGTTTTAAGTCGATGGGCTCTGCTTCCAGTTTACCCTTTTAAAAGGGTAACATTTAATTAAATGTCCATTTAATTTGTTTACATGACTAATTAGCAACTGAAAGTGTAATTAAAGCTTTTAAAATGCTCATTCCTTTCCTAGCATGCAAGAATAGTAAATATGAGCATCATAAAATGCAAGCACAACAAGAGGGCAAGAATGTTAAAAATTAAAAAAAAAAAGTGACAGCCTACAGAATATGAAGGTAGTCACCCAATATAAATTAGTGCCTGTCATTATCTGTAGCCAGCTGGTCATCATTATCCTGTTATACAGAAGTATAACAAATGTGTCAATAAAGCTCTCGTTATAAAGTTTTTTGGATATAAAAACAGATTCTGCATTTACAGGAGTATCAGGGAAAAGAGTGTGAATGAAACCACAAATGACACGTGTCTGTTAAGCTTCGCTGTCTATTTTTCTGGTGTGGCTATTTTGCATATCCAGGATAACTGATGAAAAATAACCACACACTGGTTACTTCTACTGTTTCTGTAACTGTTGACTTTTCAACTACAGGGCTATGTAAACTGAGCTGTCTGTACATTCTTCCACAGGTCTTCCTGGACCTCCTTCCTCCCTTGTCCCTGCCCTGCCCTGTCCCTCCCCACCCCACCCCCAGTTTCTGTTGCATGAGATACTGTCTCCGAATTGTATCAGTCATAAGCAAGCTTAAAACTTTTACTTTCCAGGTACGTGCCTCTGCTAATTAACTAATGGAATGATTAGTGTGGTGCAGGTTCACTGCTCCAGCGTGAAGAGCAATGGTGAGATTCAACAATGCTAGGTCCTTCCAGCATCCACAGGTAAGTGTCAGAGACACTTCTGCCTCCTGTACCTGTGCCACTTCTTCCCTGGCTCCTTGCTCATCCTTGAGCTTTCATCCTTCAGGCTTACAGCTCTAGGTCCGGTCCTTCTCTTCCCTTCCAGCCAGACGCATGCTGGCTTCTGTTCCTTCCAGGCCCAGTGTTGCTGCCTCGTTTAGGTAAAGCAGCAGCTGACCCTCCTCAGCATGCAGAAGAGAGCAGCAGGGACAGGAGAACAGAGAGCAAGTCCTTCTTTTCAGTTCCGGCATGCAGCATTACACTCACCTTGAGGGCTGGAAGGAGTAATTACATGGGAAGTCTCATTCAACCCAAATCTAATAAGCCTACACTGAACATAGGCTTACTAAACCAGTTGCTTTTTTAGGCAATTTTCAGTGAAAAGGAAAGTTCCTGATAGAAGGACCTACAAACACATATCAGACTCTGCTATCATTCTAATTCGTGAGCAGTAAATTTATGGGCAGTAAAATTCCTCCGTAGCAAAAAAAGGAATATGCACAAACCAGTAGTTCTTCTTAATCAAATTATTGGAAAGGCTGGATTATTTTTGCTGAAAATCTTAAAATACTGCAGCCTAAATTCTCAGGATGGAAAGCTTGTTCCCATGGTTAAAATCTGTAAAGTAATAGGCACTAAAAACAGGAGCTGAAACTGGAAAGTAGCAGGCAACCTTACCCATGGGAAAAGTAACCATCTCTAACTGTACAGACAAGGACGCCATGCCAAAACACAAATGAAATCGTTTGGGGTATTCAGGTTGTTCCACTGTTAAACTGTGCAAGTGCATGACCCTCTTACTGACAGCCTTCCTCTCACTCTTTCCTGCTCATGCTTGCACTCAGTGAGCTTCATACACCTTATCATAAATCAATTCCTAAACTCTTTGAGGTATCTGCTTCCTTCCTTTTCCCAAATACTGTTTTAAGGCAAAAGATTGACAATAATCTGTTCATTGGAAAAAACATAATTTAGCCCACATTTGTTTTAAATCTATTTCATATTATTTTGTAATATTTTAAACTCCATATGGAATGAGAAGGACATCTGAAGGAATTTTCATCTTAGATCTGAATTGCTGCATTATAACCATATAATTCTTCTCTTCTACACATTTGCTAGAGTAATTTTTATTCCCCGCTAGCCTACTAAAATTCCTTCTGCCCAAGGGCCCTTGATCCCATGAAGACATATGCACAGTTTATGCGCAGGATAGCCCTCTCATTTCAGTGGGCATACTCCTATACTTCACACTGAGTTCGTATTATTTCTTCACAGGTTAGAAGTCTGATGCTTACAAATCTTTCTGGGTTTTCTACAATACCCAGGGTAGAAATATGCGCAACAGAAAGGTCAAATTGTTAAGCCTCACTGCTTTTTTTTTTATTAGAGAACTGGAGACAAAAATGCCAATATAAGGTCTGTCTTTACTTCTCTGTAAGTGAAGCAAAAACAGTGCTTGAGAGCAGGAGGCTGCGTGTGGAAATGTAAGTACGTTGCATCCGTGACTTTATAAAGTGATTTGGAGACATCCATTTTGCAACAATTGGGAAGAAACTGGGTGGGTGGTGTAGAAGAAGGGGAACTGTGAAGACCAAATGTTTAGCTGTATTCAACTGTAAACAGAGTGATAGTCAGTAAACAGTCTCTCTGAAGAGAGTAATTAATAGGCACATGTGAAGAGATGGAAAAGAAGATGTATCCTTCTTCAGCAGACATCAAAGGGCTGGCTGGACAGTGAGAAATTAAGCATACCCCAAGGAGGCCACACAGCTGAATGTACATTCAGCTAGGAAATGTAATGCAGCGTAATGAGCTAGGAAAAGGAGTGAGGGGGTAAGATAGGCAGTGAAAAAGGAGTCCTAAAGTAACAAAGGAAGGAGCAACTTGCTCTGTGAGGAAGGGAGCAGGAGTAGAGAAGCAGGGACGTCTAAGCAGGTCAGCTCTTTCTGCTGAGGGGTCAAGTTGCAGAGAAGTTCTGCAGGATTAGAAAGAGTGATAAGATAGCACAGTAGGTAGCCTCAAAATAAGATAAGGAAACAGAGGAGGAGCCACTGAAACTAATGGTTCTTCATTGTGATTCTCCTGCCTCTTCCTACATCTGAAAGCAGAACCCTGTGGCAGTTGGCCAGTTTGACAGGGAAGGCGATAAAAATAAATTACATCCTCTGTTTCCAATACAGACTGAGATGTTTCCAAAAGAATGGGGGAAGGGAACTTATTTGCAGGGAGGAAAGGTACTTACGAGATCCAAAACTCATTGTCTGTTCTCTATAAAGTGGTGTCACAACTGACTCCATAGCGTACGTACTTGGCTCCAAATCGGGTTTTGGAACATTCCACCTCCGGGGCCAGCTGCTTTCGTGAATGTTCAGCTGGAAGATAAATTCAAGTTCAAAATGAAGGAAATGCTCTTTTTTGTCTCTCAAAGAACACGCATGAAGCTGAGAAGAACAAATCGGAGAACCTCAGACCAAGCAGTTTGACATTCCCAGTGTCCTGGGTGGTCTTTGCTGTTAAATTCTATTAGTGTCATCTGTGGAGAATGTTTTCCTTCAAAACCTGACTAAAACTGGGATAAGATAGATTTTCCCAACCAATTTGATTTACAGTTTAGCACGAGCAGAATACATGTATGTTAGCAGTGTGGTTTTGGCCTACTGTTCCAAATCAGGTTTTGTGCACCCAATTTAAATAGAGTCTACGGAAACAGTCAGGCCTTATTTGAGTTTCTTGGCACAAGTGGACATGCATTTTTGCTGTAAAAGCAGCTTTAGCAAGGACAACTAATCTCTCTCAGACACAGCACTAAAAGAGTGTTTTTGGAAGAAGCAAAAGAAACCTATGAGAAGGCTGGAACCAGTAGTATCTAAGATGAAACATACCCTTGTCCTCTTGCATGTGCTGTCCTCTTGGGTTTGATACATGCTCTGCGGAAACTGAGGATTGCCATGCCTTCTCTAATACTTTTGGCTGATGTGTCAGGTGACACACACAGGGAAAATGTCTTGTACCATGCAGAGACTATAACTGCGGGTCACACAAGGCAGGGAAGTACTTTGCATCCCAGCACTCCGTCCTGTGCTTAGGTCCAGGCAATTGCCCTGTTAGTTATCTACTATCACTCTCCCACTGAGAAAGTAGTCCAAGTTCTTTGTTTAACCACGTATTGTGAAGTAAGCCATCAGCTCCCCGTGAACTGGAAATCAAAAGTAGATCTGTCCTTACAGATCCAGAACAAATATATTATTCATCTGATTTGTCCCATACCACTAGTGATTTTCCCAGAGAAAGATTCTGCATATGACTAATGGCATTTTTCGAGGGTTAGAAATTCCAAAGTTGTCTACTTAAGGGAAGAAATTTCATGTTTCAGCAACTTAGAAACATTGGCTGCAGTTACTGCAAAGAATGGAATTGCAATTAGTCCTCTACGATCTTTATAGGCATGCCTGAAAAACAGAGATGTCAATATTGCAAGTCTGAGAGGTCAGTAAGGCAGTGTCCTTTGCTGACAGACAACAGACCATACCTCAAAACTCCCACTTGCTGGGCTGGTGGAGATAACATTTAGCGTGAGGCAGAGCGGCTTCAGTTTTAGGGCAGGGGTGCTGCCTCTGTGGTTCTTTGGAATCCTCTTTGCCGGAAAACAACCCTGTATTATCCTTGAGAGATCAGCCAGGGCTGGTCTCCCATCTGTTCATGGATCTGCACCTGTTTTTCATTTCACCAATAGTGGCCACATGGCCTAAGATTGGCGGGGGAATACAGAGAAGAGAATGAATGTGTGGTTCAGGCACTGGGGTTGGATTCAGAAGTTCTGAGTTTAAATCCTGACTGTGTGGCATAACCTTGGTGAGTCCTTTCATTTGTGTCTGCCTTAACCTCATCTGTAAAGGAGGTGAGTCCTTTCATTTGTGTCTGCCTTAACTCCTTAACTCCTTAAGGAAGGAGTGATTATTATTCTGGGGCCTTCTCCTTACCTTTTTTAACAAGGAATTGGAGAAAATTTGTTTTTTCCTCTTTGCTTGTATTTCACCTAGCACAGAAGTCTTTACAGAAGTGGATCTTTATAAAACACATCACTGATGATAGGAACACCAAACATGTGTCCCATCTGGTTCCTTTGCACTCTGAAAAATAGAAGGGAAGTTCCTTAGAAAAGTTGCTCAATTTCTGCCTGTGTAAATGACAATACTGCCTGTGTAAATGACAATACTAGCTCCAGTAGCATAGAACCGGTGTACAGGTATTTTGAGTGTTTATCTGCAACTGGTGCATGTGAATCCAGTGTAGTCACTCTTTGTTGATCTGAGTCTGATTCATATTCTAGCTGCAACCAGCTTCAGAGACAGACAGAGGCAACATATATATCAATTCCCTGCCTCTCTCATGTCTTGCACTGGACATGACGTAGATTTGACATTGTACATTTTGTAGTCCTTACACTTGTTTTGAAAACAGAGGCAAAGTTGTTGCCCCCCTCTGCCTACTCATTTTATTTATTGCTTCATCAGCCACACCTTGTGTTTTACACTCCAGTACAACAGTTTGGCTGCAGCTTGCGTTGACAGCCCGTAGATAGCTTGAGGCTAAATAAAGAGGGTAACTGCTGTCAGGTTCCATGTCAGTTCTCAGCTGGGCATGGTAATGCCATGCTAACTGGGGACATGCTGACCTTGCCAAATGCTATCAGCTTCTGCAATGGTCCCTTAAAGTGCTCTGTGTCAGAGATCCTTGCAACTCACTCTTTGTGAATTCTCAACCCAGGCACCACTCATAAAGAATCCTCTCACATTTCTTCTGTCCTAACTGGGGATTGAGTTGATTATAACTGTTCCCAGAGTTGTTTTTCACCTTCAGCCTCACTCAACTTCTATTGAAAGCTGCTGGGGTTTGTCATTGACTTCAATGGAATTAGGCTTAGGCCTTTATCAGAAAGTTTGCTGTTTGCTGCAACTTTGATTTCCATGTGATATATCTGGAAGCTTTCAATTATCACGCTGCCTTTGAAATGGGAAATTGACAAACTGTTATCTCTGGGAGCTTGTTGGGTTCAGACTGGTTCCGTCAGATCACAAGTAAATTTAATTTGTGCCAAGCAAGGTTGCTATTGAGTTCTTTATGTTTGATCCTCAAAATAAAATTTACCTGTCTGATTGTTTTGCACTTGAGACTATCACTCTTTGTTTCTGTCTGAAATTTGCAACAACAGAAAGGGCAGGTATTTTGCATGACCCATGGATTAGGAGTTTTTTGTCAGCTTCAGAAAACCTCAAGAGGCTTGGGGTACAACGTTATGCTGAACACTACAAATTCGCAGGTGCTGTGGCCAGAAGAGACAATTATGATCACTTACTTTGACCTTCTGCAAGCTACGAAGTACCTCCTGTAGTTTTTATAGAGGTCCATACCTCTCAGTTTAACCAATACATAGTCATTAGAATTCTAGGTTGATTTAATTACCTCTAATTATGGAAAGTTCACTGCAATCTAAGGTTACTTTCCCTCAGTGTTTAAAATTTGTTCCTCATCTCTCATCTGAACTTGTTTAACTTTTGTTTTGTGTCACCGGATGTTGCTCTGCTTTCACCTGTGTCTATTGTTGGACTCTATAGCTCTATAGTATCCCCACGTAGACCCTTACGCACTGCAGTCAATCAACTTTTTACTTTTTCTTCTTAACCGTCTTCAGAGTCAGGTATATATTTCAGGTATATATTCCATTCATTCATAACTCTAGTATTTATATTTTCAGAATTTGGATTATACCAATTTATCCAGCTTCTGGTGACCTGAATCACCATGCTATTTTTAAATGCTGGTGTCACATTAAATATTTCCATTGAAACTCCTGTGCTTCAGACTCACTCTACAGTTTTGTAAGGCCTACTTATAAAATCAGTTCTTTCACACTGGGATGTGTAATTCACATTGGACTCAATGGAAATATCCATTTTACCCAGGAATGACAAGATCAGACCTTAAACTAGCAGGCAATGCCAATATAATGCTAACAATGAAGACATTAATCTTGAAAGAGCCAACTACTGAGATTTTTCCTCTATTTCATGACTTGGCTTTCTTTTATGGCCTATTTTTAAGTTAATTCCATTAGATCAGTTTTTTCATAAAATGGTATAAATGAATTTGCTAAAAGGTAAACTAAATCTGGACCCAATGCTATCAAGTCATAGAGTAACTGAAGTGGGAAGGGACCTTTGGAGGTCATCTTGTGTAAATCCCCACTGAGAGCAAGGTGAAGTTTGAAATTAGATCCAAGTGTACTGGTAAGTACAACCATGACTACAGGAAAAGGTTGAACGGTACCACATTCACCTTTTAAAATGAACCATTCATAAAGGACATGACAGGAATGTTATGACAAATTATTGCAATAAGGATATTGCTATTATATTTTGCTAGGCACCTTCTCATTATGCATCCTTAACATATATTTTGGAGCAAAACTCTATCAGTCAATCTAAAATCAACATAAACTCTCATGGAACTATACAAATGACTTTGAAGTCTTCTGTCTCATCAACGGCCCAAGAACTAACCCTTTTGTTTAAGCACATAATGTGCAACAAGTTGACTTAAAAACTTTTCTTCATCTATATGCATTTGTATTTTCATTCTACTTTGTCAAAACGAATATGAAGAATTAGTCTTCCCACTTTTGGAATGATCTTAGTAAAATTAGACATTTGACAGAAATCTGTAAAGTGATTTTTTTTTTTTTTTTGGTATATAAAATGCTGTTGTAACATTTGCTCTTCTGGTCTTATACTTTATTTACTACAGTTTTTTGACATCTGTCCCTGTCTCTTTTCATCAAATATTTATCTGCAGCAGCTGAAAGAGCCTCATTTGTTTTAATTAAAAATAAGACCACCAAGCTGGGATCACTTCCTTAGCTCTTCCATGGCTTGCACGGACAGACAGTAGATCTTGTGAGGTTTTCCTGAGGGTGGCCCATTGACAGGCTTTCCCTCCTCCCTATATCCTCTTCTTTTGCACCATGTTTATTTTTGGATAGAGAAATGTAATCAGAGCCACATTCCGGACAAAGAAACTTTTTACAGTTAATACGCATGAGAAAGGAGGAAGATCATGTTGTGTTTCGTTTGGTGCTTCATCGTAAGAAACCATTTTCTAATTTGTGGCTTCTGGAATGGAATTATCATTGCCACAGAAACATAGGAATTGTCATAGCAATAAGGCCCCTAGTTCAGCATGCTGATACTGACATAGGCAGCAAGCACTTAAGGAAAAATTGTATAAATTCAGTTGAGGAATATCCTACTGATTGAAAACATTTTTTGCACTTTTCCTCACTAGCTAATATCTGTCTCATGCCTTTTTTTTGCCCAGTGTTGACTTAAGAAGAGGAAAAAACAAAGAACAAAGATGCAACCTAAAATAACTCCTTTGTGCAAAGTTAGAATTCTAAGGTCATGGTACAAGCTGATGCCTGTTGCTACTAGAACTGTTCTAGAGGGTGTTTGGGACATGTTATTTTCAGTTTTACATGTCCTAGACAAATACTTCTGGAGTGCACAGACAGATTACTCCTGACTTCTAGAGATGGTGAGATGTCTTCTGGTCTTGGGATCCAAATTAAGTTGCATAGCATCACTGACCTTTCTCAGCCTTCTTGATTATCTTAGTTCTTGTTAATGAAACAGATTTTTAAATTAGGCTTTTACATTTATTTAAGATGGAGGAGACTAATAAGCAAATCTTGGTTTTTTCATACCCCATTTTCACCTCATTCTTCATCTTACATGAAAAGTAAAAATTAAAACAAGCCATCCCTGTGAATCACCAAATTAAAACTGTTATATCCTCACTTGGCAAAAATTACCTTCAAAAATGATCCTACTTCAATCTCCCCTGGCAGTAAGTTACAGTAGAGTCACCCAATGTTGAGACAGATATTGCTTACAGTTGTCTGTTAGATACAAAACATTGATTAGCTTTAAAACGAAAAGATCTCCTTTCTTTGTAGGTGTAATCAGTTTAAGACTTTACAGTAGTTGGAGTTTTCTAAATCCCGAAAAATCCTATCAGACTCAAAGCCTGACAGTAACTTGTGCACCTCTTAGTTTATTTTGTAGGCAAAGTAGAAAGAAAGGTTGAGGTGATCTTACATATCAAAAATTACCTCATTAAAGCATCTACATAAGAAAATGGGTTCAGGTGAGTAAAGAATATTTTTTTCCCTCATAATAGACATATGCAACAGGCACATGTATAGCACATTTCAGAACATTTATTTAAAAGTTGTTGACTTACCAAGAGGTCAAAGGAGATTTTATCTCAGCATCTTTTCCAATTCACAGTATTATCTCTTATTCCACAGGACACAATAATGTGGCTGCATAACGTCCTCATGTAGATTGGTTCTCTATTTGAGACATATGGGTAAAACTCACACAGAATTTTAAGGGCAAAGTTTTCAAAAGTAGACACATAGATTAAGAGCACAAATTTAAATGAGAAGTTGACACCTATGTTGTCCTACACTGATACTTATTATTTAAGTAACTTTTACAGACAATAATTCACTATATTATAGTTACAATATTTTACTATAACTTTCTAAGATCTTGATATTGGCATAAAGGAAAAGAATCAATTATGTAACTTGGAATCAGAATTTAATCTTTTCCCTGCAAGATACTGAGACAGGAGACAGCGCCATTGCTTAATCAATTGAACAATAGATGGGCATTCAGGAACCCAGATTTTCTTTCCAGCTCTGTCACTGGATTGGGGGTGACCTTCATCGAATGCTGTTTCTACTCTGTGAAATGTAACTGTAAATTCTCTTTTTAAAAGCATTTTAAATGAGAAAGTACTGTAAAGTACCCTAGATTTGATGTCGATTGCTTACAGCGGTAAGTGAAATCAGAGTTAAACTAATTTGAGGGAGACTTTATTAACTAGAAAGATTATGAGCTTGTCAAAAAGATATTAATTAAAGTCTGGGGACTGCTTGCCATTGTCATTCTAAATTAATTGCTAATGGGTTACTCTTAAAAGTGGAGTGCAGCTGCAAGAACATCAGGCTCAAAGGAAACCTGGTTTTGTTTATCATTCATTTTTACTTTGTTTAGCAAAGGATTTCTAAATACCAAAGAAACCTGAAACTGTTTCTGGCAAGGATATTTTTGATTACAAAAATCTTTCTAGAATCTAAATGGCAGGATTCACACACTTACTATAACCTTCTACACTTTTCTCTCTTTCTGTAAATCTCTGAGAACAGAAAAACCTTTAGAACTATATCTTGTATATCTTTTAAGAGGCAAAGAAGCCAAAAAAGCCAACTAGCTTTTTAGAGCCAGTGGCACACAAAGAGGATTGATTGACATAAAGTTAGCAGTGGTTCTACTGACCCCCAAATCATGTGTGGTTGGTATCATGCTCTTTGGGGATAATATTACCTGTGAGAGCAATTCAGAACAGGCCAGAGATTTCTCCTGATTTCAAGGCCTCCAGTTTATCGTAATACTTAAGGGCACGGGGTGGGCGTGGGGGTGGGAAGTGATTTATATCCACTTCTGTCCCTATTTACAGGCTATGTGTTCTAGCTTTTTGTATACGAGTTTTGCTGCAATGTCTCACAGAAATAAGTGCTTCAGGAGGATATGTAGTTAAAGAAAGGCGGTACTCTGATCAGACTTAAATTGGTGCATGTGGGGAATGTTCTTTGAAGACAGTATGGTTACACTGGTGTAAAATGCAGGAAAATAGAACCTAAAGATGGCAATCCCTGCTAGCAGGATGAGAGGCCATGCTGGCAAAAGGCCTGCCCTACATTAGAGCTCCCTTTCTTGTCAGTGACAGAGACACCCCTGCTTCTGACTCTTAGACAAGACTTAGTCAGACTGCCTTTTCAGTCTAGGCATGCAAGGGGCTTTTGCAGGTACTTTCTTTTCAGTTCAACAGTAATGAGCAGGCACCCACAATAGAGAAAAAAATGTATCCCACTGAACATCTAAGCTATTTATTTCCTTATTTTATGCTACCCAACAGTATAACCATTTTGTATCAGTCCCTGGGTTAAACAGAAACACAGATCACTATTTTAAAGGAAGTTGGAGAGTTCTGTGCTGCCTCAGACAGAAATTTTTGCAATAGTGGGAATTTAGTGAAAACATTTCTTTCTGATAGAGCTGTGTCACTAAAGAAGTGATAAACTGTTATCTTTTTTATTCCTACAGTTTCAATTTGAAAATATGAAAGCTATCACTACATATAATTCTGCTAATTCAGGTATGTTAAATCCTGACGAGACTGTCAGACCCAAAAAGCACCATTCTGGCCTTGTGGAAATCAGTGACAAAAATATCAGTTGATTTTAAAAGATGCCAAAATTGTACCAAAGTGGTTTTTTTTTTTTTACACCAGAAAATAAAAATATGATTTACACCTTTCCATATTGATCCTTCTGTTCAGACAGTCATGATCTTCATCATACTGGGACACTTCAGTGTTTTGGCTTTTATTTTGGATGCTGTCATTTTAGCAGTGCAAATACTAAGTGATATGGGAATATGGTGCTTTGAAGTGCTGACAACTATTCTGTCAACGGCTTGGGAATATGGCTAGCACAGCGATCTCCATATTGCTTGTGAACAGAATTCCTCTTCTGTTTGCTTCACAAAACTTGATGACAGAGTATTAGTAATAACTTTTGAAACTCTTTAATATACTAATTAAAAGTCATCTTCCTAATACTTACGAAACCATCTCAGGAAAGAGCAACATAGTCCTATTGCATTAACTGTCCCATTTGAAACACCTGAACTCTAAACCTATAGGTTCAGAACTTTACCAGACATTTCTGCTCAATATTGACATGACTAACTTCATAGTATTTTTCTTGAGAGGGATTTGAACCATGGCCCAAAGTTTCCCTCCCTATTTGGTAATCCATTTATCATTGTGCCATTACTTCTCTGCTCGTACACACGCATATACACAGCATATAGACAGTCTCTCTTGTGGTTTTCATAGCTACATGTGCGGTATGCAACATGTTGGACCAAGCAGGCACAAGCAGCTGGAGAAATCTTTAGCACAGAAACTTTTAGGAGTGAAGTACTAAGTCTCCCCTGGAAGTGAGATAAGCTAGAATGACAGAACAACTTTCTGTGTGCCATGTGTGAAGGCTCTGCACTTGCTAGTGAATCTGCTATTGCACTGAGAAAAAAAAAGAGGAGAGCCTGTAGTCCACCATATTCTTTGGGACTCAGAGACACTGTTTAACCAAAGCAGAATGCTTTGACAACAGAGTGTCTTGTAAATATAAGAATGCCATAAAAAATGTAGCTGTGCTTACTGCTCATAATGTAATTAAGTAATAAACATACACTGCAAGGTGAATGCCATGCAACATCTGGTCGGTCGGTATCAGGATTCCTTTAGTAGCATATGGGCAAGAAAGCTTAGTGATTCACAGACCATGCTCAGAGTGACTGTAGCACCCATGGCTACATGAAAGTTGGCAATTGAGTCTCATGGAGAAAAGTTAGTAAGTTCCTTAAAATTAAAAAATGTATTAGAACAGAAGAGAGGTCAAAGAAAACATAGTTAGTATCCTATTGTCCTAGCATGAAAATATCTTTGAACAATTACTACAGCAACTTACACAAACTGTGAGGCTTATAGATACATTGTAACTCTGATTCATGAGAAGCCTTACCTTACTAGATGCTCCAAATTAAGACTTCCAGGCATCCCATCTAATCTTCTAATCCAATAATCCTAAAATCCAGCAATTAAAGAATGTTTTGACAAAGCAACCTGAGGCTCATTCCTCTAATTATGCTGCACAGTTTAAGCTCACTGACTTCAAATACATAGGTTTACCCATGTAAAATATTCATGCAGTGCATTTGAACTTACTAGATCAATAGACACTTCTGCAGAATGCAGCCTATTAACAGCTTCGTCCAAACTGAAACTAAATCAAGACATCTTATTGCCAAAGAAGAAAACTCTGGGGGAAGTATAAGTGATTCTGTTTCTTTGCTGAGAATGAATGCAATTATACCTCTAACACTAAGTCATATCCAAGACCAACAATATTTTTAAAAAATAGAATTTAATAAGCAGCTTCTAGAAATCCCTCTCATTCTGTCATGTGGGTTGGATAGCTCTTTAAGCTCTGCCATTTTGCTGGTGTTTCCTATCAGAAGGTGCAGAGTCTGACGATTCAGAATGAGAGACATGAAATGTTGTTCAAGTACTGAAGCCATGGAGAGACTGGAAACTTCAGTGATGCAGGGAATTTATATTATGTGTTGGTTAATTTAAGATAATAACAAAAATACTTCTATATATTCTTTCTGTGGTAGAATTATACTTTATCAAGTATAATTTACACTCTTTCCTGCTCCATTCCTAGACATTAAATCATTCCTTCCTTTATTGAGCTGGTTTTCTGAGAGGTATGAAAATTGACATCTGACTAATCTCTGGAAAATTTCTCCCATCATAGAGGCCCTGGGACACTTCTGAGGCAGTAGTCTTGACAACTTGCCATTAGCAGTCTTGCCACTATATGCAAGATGTCTGTACTGCTGGACCCAATCTATACAGCACAACTTCCCATGCTGGACTCACTCTCCAGAAAGAGGTCCCACTGACTAAGACCCACATAAAGTTTTTTCCTTGTGCTCCCCTTCATGTCCTGATCATCAGTCTGCTTTGCTTGTCTAACTGTAATGGTTCTGTGGGAGGATCCTTAGGGCTGCAGAAGGGAACAAACTGAAGACAAATCAGGAACTTGACTACTAATCTCTGAAATGGCTGGTAGCTGGTACTGGTGGGTGGCAGCGTTTCAGGCACCATACAAAAAAAGAGCAGAATGAGGAAAAGGTGGGGTGAGAGGCAGCTTACCAGGCCTCAGATGATACCCAGCCTATTGTCTTTCCCTCAGCTGAAGCTGCAGCTTGATGAGGATGGAGACTGGTGAATGACTGGCTTTGGAGTAGGGGAAAAAGTTACACAGCAGGCCTGGAGGAAGCAAAAGCACCGCTGAACTTCTGGAGAGGAATGCAAAAAGATTTGTGCTATTTGATAACGTGAGAGAAATTTGGAGTGTATGGGGTTTGCCCCAGAAGCTGGAAGGGAAACTAAACGATACATTGAACTTGCTGTAGCAGAAACGCATAACAGAATCATAGAATCATTTAGGTTGGAAAAGACCCTTAAGATCGTCGAGTCCAACTGAGCTGTCTTTTCAGAATTCTAAATTGGACTCAGGTTAAATATGAAGCCTGCACTATCACAGTCTGATACAGTATGTGTCTCCGGTAAAGTACTAGTTTGTTAGCGAAACAAGTTGCAATATTTTCTTTGTGAGTTCAGTCGACCTTCAACCTGATAAGAGGATAAAATGTTAAAAAGCACAGAAACAGACAAGAGTGTTTTTTACAAGTGGAACCTTTGTAATACGAAGACTATATCTGTATGACAGGAGGGCTTGGCTTGTTTGTGGTTTGTTTGGGGGATTTAGGAGGGTAATGAACAAAGCAATTACAGGAGACAAAGATATGCAGCTTTTGCATTGTCCCAACAATCTAGGGGAATTGAATCCACTGGCTGCCTGGAGTTCATTCTTGTAATCCCTTCATTAACCCTTTCATTCAATGAGCCCTCAGTTTTCCACTAGATGCCAACTGCAGTTTGCTTGTGTCCATGCCCGCATTTTTCTTTCATTTTTATGTTGGGCAGGAATCCTTCTCTGAAGTGTTAGGTTCCTTTTAGATGCATCAGTATATTATCAGACCATGTCCAGCTTTTCTAATGTTGATAGCATTATTATTAAAAATAGAGTACAGTGATATTATTCAAGTGACCACACTGAATCTTTTCTCTTTTCCTAATGATCTCCCATAACTTCACTGACTTATAATTTTTGTGTTGGTATTTTATACATGCTTTTCACAATCCTTTAGCCAGAAGCTAAGGGGTTAATTGTTTTTTATCATATATGTATTGCACAGACTGAGATAAAAGCCATGGCTCTGCGAAGTCTTGGCTAAACATGCTTATTAGCATCAAAAACTCCTCATTCTAAAAAAGTGTTGCTATGCACCTGCTATTTTAATTCATATTAGGTTATTAAAATCAAAACAAAGTGTCAGACTAGAAACAGAGCAGTGCTATGATCTGCTAGAAGACATCAAAAGTAGACAGATTATGAAGTCTGATATGGTTACTGGAGTAATGTCTAAATTTAGACTATTCTTTCTGTGTAAAATTTTTAGGTAATATCCTCAGCAGAGATAACTGGCACTGAAGCCAACAACGCTGTTTGTTTATATCAGCAAGATCTGGATCCCTTTTATCTTACATAAAACATGAATTACTAGCTTTTATGCGGTTATCCTGCCCACTGTGATTCTCTGAAGAAGAGGTGTGGAGGAAATAATTTTTGCAACAAAAAGTTGAAAAGAATTTCCCTCTTGCAAGGCACCCACCCTTGATCACTGTTCAAAATAGGATACTGAGCTAGATGGGCTTTTGGTTTGACCCAGCACAGGTGCTCTTAACTTCTTACATATTCATTCTTTTCACCTGGAACAAAACCTGTTGTTTCTCTTTTGCTTCTAGTCCTGGCCAGCCAGAACTGGGGAAGCAAATGACTGTGCTGCAGTACCTACTGAAACAATCTGCTGGGATCAAATCCCTTTATGCGAGGCACTGAAATGGATCCTTTCTGCCCAAATTTCCCCAGTGAGAGCTTGGTAGAAGTTGGTATGCTTTGAATCTTCTCTCTGCCAACAGGAGAATCATGCATTTTGTTAATTATAGAATGGGAGATACAGTTAGCCAACTGGACGCTTACACACTGATCAGGAGTTATTCCAAGAAGTACAGAGTGCCTGTTATAATTCTATCTTGCAATGCTGCTGACATCCTGCTCTGTGTCCCAGAATATGAGATAGCAGTATGTATTACCTCAGCTGGGAAAGATGAAAAAGAAAACACTGCTTATCAATAGACAGGGACCAAACTGTTTCTCAGAAATCAGGTGACCTGAAACTCTGCTATAGCAGCTCTAAGCCTTGGGAAAAAAGCTTGCATTATTTTTCATAATTTGGACAGCACATAAATAGAGAATTTTAAAGGTTTAAGATGAGCAAAGGAGACATTTCAAAAGTACAGAAGTAGCAACCAAGCCTTGGGATCCAACAGATGCGTATTTCATTCCTTTTTTCATTGCAATTATGAATGTCAAAGTACATACAGAAGAATACTCCAGGAGTATCTGTAACTACTTAGTGAAGGAACTGAATAAATCAGATCTTCTTTCCAAGTCTAGAAATTTTTTAGTACACAGATGGTCTAGAATTCAGTGGAAACAAAAGTATCACATCATAAGTCAGTTGTTTAACATACTCTGTGTTTATATAAACTATGGGTAGACATAGCATTACTGTAATATCGTGGTTGAGAAATCAGGCACTCAGGGGTCAGAAAATGCAGCACAGGTCAAACCACAATCATAATTCTCCCCTTTTCCTGCTTATGCATGAAAGTATGAGATTGGATGTTCTACTGACTTATGTCAGGGGGCCCGAGTGCACCAATAGGATTTAACGGTCCTGACCAGCCTCACCTGGGCCTCTACCCACACACCTGCCCGTAAGCCCAGGGGCTTCATTTAAGCTCAGCCCTAAGCCTTCGGTCTCTGCCTGAGCTGTGTTTTGGGTGTGCCTGTGCTTGGCCATGGACCCTGCTGATCAAATCATGAGCTGGGCTGACTTCCCAGCTTTATCTCAGCTCTGCCTGTGGCTATGGTCCTGCCTGATGATTCCTGGGCTGACCCTGACCTGCAGACTGCCTGCCTGCCTTGCTGTTGGACCTGCCTTGCCACTGCAAACTTGCCTGGTATTTGGACTTTTGCTTAACCCCTGCTGCCTCCCCTGAGCCTTCCCTGCTCTCTTGCTCTGGTATTGTGGGACAGGGCCCTGGCTGGTGAGGCCTCTACCATGCTGGCTGTAGTATCATGTTTGGCTCCTTTGGCAGGAGCCAGCCCTTGCTGTACTCGGACCACTTACGCTTGATGTTACCATTCATATTTCTGAAGAGTGAGAGTGTGACTTTCCTATAAAGCCATACCTTCCCCAGCAAGACTTGGAGGCCAAGCCTGCATTCAGACTTTACAGTTACAGATCACTGGTTAAGAGATGAAAATCAATTATTAAAATCTTACAACTACTGTAATGCTATGATAACATAATACTAATGAATTCTACATTACAACAAATGTCTTTAGGTAAAAAGTAATTTTCTCAAAACCTTGAAGAATATTTGTGAGTGACATTTTGTATGAGACTTCACAAAACCATTTTTATTGGCCTCTGATTGGCAACAAAACATTTGGCTATCTTTTTTTTAAATTTATTTTCAAAAATTTCTAGACTTCAGTTATGGAAACTGAGATTTCTTTTAGCAAAAAGAAAATTAATTATTTGGAGGTTGTTTATAGATTTGTGTCAGAAATACAGGAGCGTTCCACCTCTGCTATTAGTTTTTCTAAGACCAACAGTTCCATAGAAAATATCAAGAAAAGGCTGGAGCATTTTCAAACTGACAAAGCATTGCATGCTTCTAGTTTTAAGTGGTTTTAAAGACAGGAGGTGAAAAACTCTGGCATCTTAGAGTTCGGTGGCTCCTGTTGATTTCAGAGGGACCAACGCCTCACCCAATAGCTAAAACAGAGAGACCATTCTGCCAAATGAAATGTTTCCAGAGACCAAAGAAAAAAAAAAAAAAAAAGTCAGGAGATGTCTCCTGGCAAGAATTACAATGCACAAGAGAAACCTAACTGACAAAAGAGATACTGCTCAAAGGCATTCTCATGGACAAAATATGTGCTTACTTTGCACAGCCAAGGAAACTTCAAATATTTAAGAGTGGGGGTGTGTGGACATCTTAACCTGTTGTATGTTAGTGAGGTATGGCTAGAAAGCAACAATCAGTGGCAGTGTGAAAGCATTGGCAGTGTGAAAGCTCAGGCTAGTACCTAAGCAGTCTCTAGTCTGTTAAAGTTCATTTGCCAGTTTCAAGATGAAATTGCAAAGACTTTTTCAGAGTTGGAAAAATTTGAAGTCAGAAGAGATTGAAAAAAAAGGAATAGAGGGAAAAAATTGATCTTTTGAAGTTTTATATGTAAGGAAAGACCTGGATTTGTGCCTTTAAAGCAAACCTTCCTGACATTACAAACAAAAAAACCCTCACTGTGGTCAAAAGCCACATTGCATATACTTATCTTTGAGAGGAAGGGGGAGGGAGATCAGTTCACAAGCAGGAAATGGCTTCCAGGTGTCTCCCTACTCCAGTGCACAACTCAATCACTACAATCCAGTGATGCTAGGCTTAGTAGTCCCAGCTGTCTTGCTTCTTCTCAGGGATTTGGACTAATCATACATTATTACAGCCCTTCTCCTGGTGACAAAGCATAACCCTGGCTCTGGAGCTGTGCTTGAACTGCTTACAAGCTGTGGGTGATTGAAAAAGTTACAGGTAGGCCTTCTCAATCAAGTGTGAGCATGTGGAAATAAGCAGGGTACATATACATATGCTGGCGTAGGCACTCATGCGCATGTGCATAGAAATTCAAACCATATCTGTTTCTGGAGCTGGACAACAAAATCAGCTACTGTGCTTCTTGGTGTGTTGTGGAAGGAAGTAACTGAATGTGGCACTCTCTTTCCATCCCAGCACTCTGCACAGCTGGTGAAGAGGGAGAAAAAGATCTGTTCCATTTATTCTACCTCAATGTTGTCTTTTTTCTTTTTTTTTTCCCCCTCCCTTCTTCCAGCTGCAGAAACACTTCCTTGTTGGATATTATGCTTTCATTGTGCAAATATGGTAGGAAGAGCTTTCCAAAGCCTTGTTCCAGCTTGTTAGTTAAGAATATAACAAAAAAGTAATTAGCTTGTATATCTGACACAGCAAGGAAAGTTAGTTTTAAGGAGTACTGTTTAAACATTCTCTTTTGGCCTTTTCTTCATGCAAAAGTTTGAACTCGTAGCATTAAGCAGGCAGAAAAGCGGTGCTATCCATTCTACTACATTATTTATATCAGTATGAAACCATGTCATGATGCAGTAAAACAGTGTCTTTTTATTTGGCAATGAGGTTGCATTCCATGTTGCCTAACTTTACTGTTTTCCAGTTAACCAGAATCAATTTAATATTCACAGCAGGGAATGTGACATCTTGGGGGAGGAGGGATAATAAAGAAAACCAAAAGTAATTTTATTTTGATTGACTATATGGTGCCACAAAATAGGGAGCATTTACTTGGCTGCAGAAGCAATAAATATTTGCATTATCAATGCTGATGAAAGCTGCTCCATTGCTGTCCCAAGAGATACTGTTTTCATTGTGTTCTCTGGAGGACCATTTTGAACAAAAGTCTTAAGGTCTGCATTCAAGTATAAAAGTTTTAGTGACTATTTTCTTTTTAAAGCTGAATGAAAATAGAGCAATTCCTTAGCCTGGAAAAGGCTGTACAGAAGGATAGTTTTCTCAAGATACAGTAGCAGCTTCCCTGTGCAAAAGGATGAACAGATGAGTGAGATGTTTAACTCTTATATGTAAATATTAAAAAAAAAAAACCAAACAAAAACTGTGGCCTGGTTTCAGCTGGGATAGAGTTAATTTTCTTCCTAGTAGCTGGTACAGTGCTGTGTTTTGGATTTAGTATGAGAATAATGTTGATAACACACTGATGTGTTAGTTGTTGCTAAAGTAGTGCTTACACTAGTCAAGGACTTTTCAGCTTCTCATGCCCTGCCAGCGAGAAGCTGGGAGGGGGCACAGCCAGGACAGCTGACCCAAACTGGCCACAGGGATATTCCATACCATGGGACGTCATGCTCAGTATATAAACTGGGGGGGGAGTTGGCCAGGGGACGGTGCCCGCTGCTTGGGAACTGGTTGGGCATCAGTCAGTGGGTGGTGAGCAATTGCATTGTGCATCACTTATTTTGTATATTCTTTTGTCATCATTATTATTATTTTCCTTTCCTTTTCTGTCCTATTAAACTGTCTTTATTTCAACCCACAAATTTTACTTCCCTCCTCCACCCAGTTCTCTCCCCCATCCCACTGGGGGTGGGGGGCGGGAGTGAGCAAAAGGCTGTGTCGTGTTTAGCTGCCTGCTGGGTTAAACCACAACAATCTGTCTTAGCAAAAAGCAGTCTGAACTGCAGGAATTGGCACCATATTTTCAGGTCAATGCAAAAGGTGAGACTGATGGCATGACACCAACCAGCACCACCCATACTTAGACTATGTCTGTAAGTTGTGGAATGGCAAATGTTACAAGTCTGTATTGTGGAACTTATAAACAATTGTTTCATGTGACATATTAGATCACATTATATTAGACATATAAGGAGTCAGGCAACCACCTTCTCTTCTGTCATTATGTTTTCTGACAGTAACAAACACCCTGATGATGCAATGCATCATGGTATGCTGAGTACACCAGCACTCTATATTCAGTTGATGATCTTGTGAAGCTCTGAGACATTTCCACATTGGAGTAGGGTCACGCTTCTGTTTTTATTGTTCCACTAAAGCTTTTAATATTGTAAC
The DNA here is from genome assembly GCF_000699145.1 of Aptenodytes forsteri. Classification (NCBI taxonomy): domain Eukaryota; kingdom Metazoa; phylum Chordata; class Aves; order Sphenisciformes; family Spheniscidae; genus Aptenodytes; species Aptenodytes forsteri. The sequence goes on along the minus strand of NW_008795371.1, from coordinate 2,498,270 downwards.
GTTTCATCTTTATTTCTCAGTGTGTGATAAACCCTGAAAAGCTTGAAGCTGTAGTCCACCAATTCTATTGTCAAAACAGGAGAACTATATGATTCCGTATATCCAAAGTTTTATTACCTACTTTTTGCCTAACTGCTTAGCTTCTTCCCAGATCTGACTGCTTCAAAATTAAGCATACTGCTCCTGCACCATATGTTCAGATGAGCCAAGGGAGAAGGGAGTTGTTTTTCAATTGGCTCACTGTCTTTTAATGAGGCAGGGGACTTATGACCTCAGTGCATTGTGGCTGATAAATGGTAGTATGTACTCACACATACTCACAGAAAACCTGCAAACACAAATGAGTTGTGGGTAATCTCTAGCCTTTACTAGGGAAAGGCAATCTTGTGGGCAAACACTTAAGCAGAAAGCTAATGTTTAATAGTATGTGATTTTTAAACTGCCAGTGCACAAGCCTGTCAACACTTATTCTCAGGTTCTCTGATCCTCTTTATTAGTTTCCTGTCTTGCTTTCATCTTAACCAAGTCACAGAAAGGTTTGATTTTATTTTGTTAACAAATACTCAATTTTTTTCTTCAAATCTGTTTGCATTTCTCAAGGATCTGATCAGGTTAAAAATGTTGTTTGTGCTGCTGAAGGTAAAGTATGCTCTTAAACAAAAAATTATGTAACTTATACAGAATAATATCACATGCTAGACCATTATGCTAGGATCTGATCAGATAAGTAAGCTTTGCCTTCATTAAAGGCTTTAATCTTGATTATACTCAGGGCAGCCTCTAAACAACAACTCTGGAGTTTTACTCTAAAGGATCTTTCATGCTCTGGCCTGGAATTTTTCAAATAACTAACACTATTTTTTTGAGAAATCAAAAGCAAAATTTTTCCCCCCTCTGTTTTTAAAAGTAACAGGGTGATGACAGAAAAACTTCCCCTTGGCTCTCAACTGGGAGTTATAAATACCCAAAAGCTAAATCCTAGTCTGGGTTGGAATTTTATTTTATTTTATTTCTCAAAGATCTCTTTTCTGGAGTGGTGTTTGAGCCCTAGATCTCTTGCTTGCATTGCTACAGAACTGATGAAAGCCTGAGATCTCAATCAAAGGCTTAACAAAACAATAATCCTCTATTGCCCTAATTCTTCTCGGAAACATCTCTCTCTGACAAGAACAGTCCTTAAGCTTTTACATCTTTTTCTCCTTAAAATTACTTTCCCAATTAGAAGGAATTGTTTCCTTCCTAAGTCTTTGTGCCTGAAGAACACTGTATTTATGGGAAAGCATCTCTCAGGCTCTTTAGCTCCCCGCCCTCAAATACTATGATAGTGATAACACTCTACATCCCTCAAAAATTCCAGCTTCCTTTTTAAACAAACAAGAATTCAGTAACATTCTTCACAATCAGCCCAATTCCATTTGGAGCAAAAAACAGAAATAGCAGGAATAATCATGAATCACACAGATTTCATGCTTAATGTAATCACTAACTCTCAAGCACAACATTACAATTTAAAATTAATTATCTTTCCCAGATACATTTACTTTATATACTTCCATACTAATCCTGACCAAGTTTTTAGACACCATATTTAACAGGAATTAGAATCAGAATGTGTGAATGCAGTATAGGTAGAATTAGTTGAGTATTAGACATTGAGTAGGGAATGTAAAACAGATTTCCATACCAGAGGATTTGTTTAAATTTTTTTCAACTCAGCAGCTGCTCATCCTTAATGTGTTAGCGGCCCCATTTCAAGAAGGTACTTATGCAGGAATAGTATCAGTAGTTTCAAGTATCTGAGTAATTCTGCCCACTGAAGTTGGACATGAGCACAGATGCCATCCTGACTAGGCTTCAGTCATAATAAATTTACCTGCCAGCAAATTTTAGTGTGCTAACTGCTGACAAGGACTATGCTCACGGAAGAAGTTCCTGACAAGCTGCAACAAGATTTGGGAAGGTCACAAAGAACCTATTAAAGCAGATGAATTTGAGTCCAGCTGAATATAAAATAATTCATACTGACTGAGATGACTCTCTTAACTAGTGCGGTTTGAAAGAGCATTGGAATGAAGTTTGTTAGTGCCTTTACAAGGAAGTATGCAATGTGAAGATACGATGATGGCCATGGCTTGTGTGACTAAGTGGTTTTTATACCACCTAGCCAGTAGGCATGACTGCACCTGATTTGACACTCTTCAGAAGTGAACAGAAATAGCTGTTCAAACAGCTGAATGTGTCTTCCTGTGCCTGTGAATACCATTGTTTAAATCTGAGAGGAGTGGTTGAAGCTGGAGTAATGATCTCTATTGCACTTACCAGTAACCCATCTTAGGCCACCACTGACTCACGACAAGGTCTTAAATTCATTTTCCCTGGATATGGAAGTCTGGGAATGGACCATTTTTCCTCATTCAAATTCACATCCCAGTAAGGATACTGCAATCACAGAAAAAGTCCAGAAGTTGAGAGTGATTAAAAACAATTTGGAGAGACTTTCATATGACAGATTTGTGAAAACTCCTGCTACTGAGCTGAGACTGTAACTAAGATCATGATGTTATGTAAAGCAATGAATATCACTACAAATGTTTTTAGTGCTGTCCTATTGAATAAGAAGACAGCATACAATAAAAAAGATCAGATAATAAAATAGGGTTTTACAAAATATGTCTTTCCCTCATCTAGGTAACTAAATGCAACAGGATATTAATTAATCTAATGAGATTAAAAACATGACTACATAGTTAAATGAATTACAGTATCTTCTTATTATATTCACTAAGCCAAATAACTTTATTTTCCAGAAAAATACTTGATTATTAGGTGGGAATGGAAAGAAAGTTTCTGCATACTTTGGGCATACATCATATTTTTAATTTAAAGAAAGACAAATGTTCTGGGAAATTATCTTTTTATTCTGAGGGTACTCCCCTACTTTTAACAGTGAATTACTCTTAAGATTGCCTCTGAAAATCCTTGAATGCATGGATTTACACCTTAGAATTCAAAGTTTTGTTTCCGTGGCAGATGCTACTTATACCCTTCTTTTGAAATCAGAAGATGAACATAGAACGGGTTGGTTTTGTTTGCATTGTTATTGGTCACAGTTCTATGAGGGACTTATATTTCTGACTAAAGTTTGATATATATCATTAATGATGAACATAGGTGTCTATGCTCTAACAAGATCTTCTAAATGAAGGGTCACCCTAGTAGCTTGTATAGTTTCACAGGTATGCGGTTGGAATAAAAGAGAAAGTAGAGGAAGGATTTGTCTTTCTCGTAGCCTAAGTCTGCTAGGGGCCAGAAGCTAGCAGATTGAGAAAAGAAACTTGTGCATCTGGACAAGCAATAGGATCAGAACAGAGAAAACTAACAAAATCTGTGAAACAGATCTGATCTTTTGAAGAGCCAGTGCAGACCAGCAGAAATGACAGAGCAGAGAGGCCACGCTGAAAACTCCAAGTGCAAACTGACTGCATCATCAGCAGTCATAGCAATGGGAAAACTCTCTGGATTGACAACAAATAAGCCGATCGGGCAAAATAAACTCAGCTGCTTCACAGGTCCACATGCAAACTTGGAGGAAACTGAAATGCACAGCAGAGCCAGCTGGCTGTTCCTGAGGGTGGGCCTGCTGCCAGGCATCTGTGACAGGGGGAGCCAGACTCAGTAGCCACCCCTTGATGACCTGGGCTACCCTGGGATTGACTGATATTCTTTATTGGGAAGGGAGAGGTTAAATACACTTTGTGCAAATAGCCATAGATTTTGTTAATCATTATTTAAAGATATCTGTACAGTCAGTGTCCCACAGTCTGTTGTTTATATTCCAAAATAATCAAGAGCAGAAGAACCTCTCAGTAAGAGCACAAGAAAAGGCTTAATTCATTTTTCCCCCAGAGGGAAGCTGGAAATGAAACTCTAAGCAAGAGCTTTGAGACATGGTTATCTTGCCAAAAAGAATCGTACATATTGAGACTGGTCCTCTTTGCTGCCAATTTAGAAATTTAGGTTTTGAGCCTCTGCTGTGATTTTTTTTTTTTTTTTTTTTACTTTTCTAATGTGATTGATTGTTTATTTTGTAAGTATTTAATGCCTCCGTTAATTCTCTAGCTTCACATATGGAAAAGTGCATGCCTGGATCTGGCTGGTCATACTTTAAGGACGTTTCAAAGACAGACTAACATTCTGATCACAAAAGAAGGCTGTCAGAGCCACTGTATAAGCACAGGTCAGCACATTTGCAAAAGGAGATCTTTGTCTTTCTTCAAAGATTAGGGGTATCTCTTCAGTGAAGTGTTAGAAGACACTTAAGTGCAAACACTACCAGCTGCCCCTGCTATTGCAACAAAACTAAACAAATATTTTCATTGTACTCTGAAAAAGAAACATCACTGACCCCCCCTATCACTCTCATGTTTTGTTATGGGGTGTTAAAAAACAGGCAAGCACAAAATATATATTAGGGTGCCATCTCTCCTCACATTCCTGGATTTCAGAAAGGAAAAGATGAGTGTTTCCGTATATTGTTTTTTCACTTCCAGTGACAAGAATTAAAATAATTTTCAGTATCCAGAGTGTCTGCACCTGGGGCCTAAATGAAGGGAAGTTGGTAAATAGTTCCAAGTAATTAATGTAATGGCTCAGAGGGGCCACAGAAGGAAAGGGGAGTTTCTCCAGTTTAAATGTTTGCATTCATGCCTTGCCTAAAGCAAAACAAGCTATCTGTCTTCTGGTTTGCATTTTCCCAATGAAAGCTTCCATTTGTCTTATTGTCATTCCAACATGTGCATCATTTACAGCTTTCACTGCTTGAAATATGCAAGTACTGTACAATGCAAATTTTTTTCTGAGCTTTTAAGATTTTCTAGAATTGTAGAGTGTGTTTCAAAAAGTGAACCAGTAAAGGCGGATTCAATTTAGAATGTGTTGGGTAATTTTTGTAAGTGGCCACAGGTTAGAGGCTTTGGTACTGTGATGCTTGCTGCACAGTGGAATCTCCAACCCAGAATGAAGTGCACTGCCTCTTTCCACACTTGAGGGAAAGAGGGTCCACCACAGAAATGACCAAAGTTGATGGGTTACACCCAGACTGGCCAGTATTAAAGACTGAAGAAAGGGTGATGGGTCTTGAGTTCCATCTGTTTCTGACATTCCGGTCCTTTAATGCAAGCTGTAGAGATGTGAAAATCTCCAAAATATGTTTCTGAACACTCCCCTAGATTAGAAATTTATGCCAACCTTTTCTTACAAAACAGGGGAGGAAAAGTATTATTTGTTTTATCAAATAGCTCAGTGAATAGAGGATTAGTGATCAGAGGAAGTCTGTGTTCAAGTCTTGACTCTTACTGAGGGTATCAGATTTGCATTTCTAACTTCCCATTATAAGAACCTCAGTATAAGGGATGTTTAGGTGAGACACTTCTAGTTTCTCCTATGGAAGTGAAAACACTGCCCACCAGAAACACTGTGATAGAAAGAGAATTAAGCATGACTATTTATCTTAATAGTTAGTGTACTCATCAAGGCTGGGGGAGGCCTAGGTTTCTGTTTGTTCAAATTACTACTTAATACTAAATCCTGAGGAAGGAAAGCCCTATGAGACAAACTCCTTGTCTTTGGCCTATCATTGTGTTCCCCTGTTACATGACTCATATCAGAAATATTTTCCACCATCGGACCTCAGGCAATACCATTTCTTCTATCTAAGAGACTTGCCTGATGCATGGGGACAGTTAATTTTGACAGCTCTCACAAAGACAGAATTTCATTTGACTATTCATATGGAAAGCCTGCAGTCACAGTCCTAGGTAACATAAAGTCCCCTTTGTATGATATAGTGTACAAACATGTTAAGGGACATGCCCTAACCTGCAAGTTGATAAAGTGATGAATTTGATGCGGAAACTAGAGATTGGAACAGGCCAAGTTCATCTCATTAGAAGCCAGCAAACATCTGTTAAGCTTGGTCTACCCTTAAAAGGTTTCCTAATGTAGTGATCTTGGCAAAGTCTCCCTAGAATAGATGCTGCTGAAGTTAGCCAAAAAAGCTCAGAGGGCTTCCCCAGACAAAACAAGCTGCACTGACTTCTATGCTCTAAACTGGGCCTACAGTAGAGCTGTTACAAAAGTGCGGCAAAGAGTCACAGCCTTTGTGACACTCTAATATATTATAAATATCTTCTGTAGACCTGGTCTGAAACAGGGTTAATCTTATATGATGTCTGGATCTCAAATGAGTGACCACTAGCGAAAGTCTTATTATCTGAGTTCATGTCTAAGCGTACCTTCTCAGGATAAGTATACAAATCCAGTATAAGCAGCAGAGTAATTGTTGTTAGGAAAAGTTTAGATTGGGAAAACTGTGCTTCTGCAGCATATGTTTCATCTCCTCCCAGTGTAACAGCCTATTCATGAGAAAGTGTAGTTTTGCTGTTTTAAGTGTACATTACAGTATAGGCTGTTTTTTTTAGTCATGTCAGTCAAAGATCACACCTCATCACATATAGGACTGACAGAGCAGTGCTGGCAGAAGCCTGTAGCCTAGTCATGGTCTCACAGGAAAGGTCCTGACCTCAGAAATGTTAACTCTCCTCACACTGCTCTAAAATGGGCTTATTGCAGTTCTGATTATTAAAATAAAATTCTTATCTTTCTGAGGGTTATAGACTCTACCTTCTCTGGAAAGAGATAACATTTCTCAAGCATACATAATTAACTAAATCATTTCTTGGCTGTACTGAGGAGAACACATAATTTTATATTAAAATATATATATATATAGTATGGTTGAGGGGAAAAATACAGCAGGACAAACTTTGATTTAATTTATTGTATCTGGGATTTTTTTCCCCCTGCTAATTCAGTTAGATAAGTATAAAAACCAGACAGGTTGGGAGTATGGTGGAGCAATCAACCAAACTACAGACAAACCAAAGTAAAATAAAGTTAAATCCTTCCCAGCAGAATTCCAGATAGCACAATGTGGGAGCATCAAATTCATGTAACTAAAGAATTTTTGTGAATATTTAAATGACTTCTTTGGAACAATGAGCTCTTATCCAACTCTGAATGGCCTTGCAACTAAAAATACACTCTATTTAGTATTTCTTTCAACTTGTTTTAGACAGCATCAATAGTTTTCTCAGAAGATACTATCACTGTTTGGCAGAAACATACTTGCAAAAATAAACTAAATCCAGAAAAGTTTCCAGGGATGTATTTGGATACAAATGTGGACAGTTACTCTTGCCCATATCCAAAATAAAACACACTAGCTGTACAACAACTGTCTTTCCTAAATATAAACATCCTAACATTGATAAGCTTTACAGAAAGAAAACTGATTGCCATATATTACTACCACCACCAGTATTTTAAGAGCACCCTCTACAGTCACAAAACACTATCTAACCAGGAAAAGCTCTTCTACGTAAAGAAAACAGTATTAACTGATCAACTAATTGGAGTATCAGTTTAGTTTATCAGCATAGTGTCAAATCTATATGAACATATCTGAGTGCTTTAATCCCCAGTAAAGATGAGCAGACTTCACGAGTGCCAAAGATAGAACCTATTTCATCACTGAAGCCTCTGTATTTGAGGATTTAAAATACCTTAAGTATTCTGGGCTGACTCATAATTAGGCTGTAAAGTTCTCAAGACAATCGATGGTTGTGGGATCTGAAATGGAAACCCAGGACAAGACAGTGTTTGTTATTTTCAAAAGAAAGCGAGGAATAAACCATGGTAAAGGCCAGGATGAACTAGTTTCCCTGAGTTAATTTCATTTGTTTCTTCTTGCTTTTAGTTCTCAGAATACTTTTTGTAAGACTTGTGCAAAACAAGTGCTTGGTCCACAAGTGGAACTGAAAAATTTTAAAAAATTTAATTCTCCATGAAATGCTTATTATACGCATGTACATTCTACTGCACAAACACTTATGTCTTGCTTGATTTGGTTAGCAGTTCCCATAAAGCACACAGCAATTCCTTCCTGGAGCTTCAAAGTGAGGAGAGACAGGGTAGTGTGTCTCTGAGATCTTCATACGCTACTTCTTTTCAGCAACCTCTCAATTTCATGCAGACCCTTCTACTGGCTCCTGACATGGTAAATCTGATGCTATGGTAGTATAATTTGTTGTTATTGCAGTGTAACTCTTTTTTATAGGTTAAAAGTCTGCTGCTGCTCATTTGTTTTTTTAAATATATACTGGATATATTTTTTCAGTTAGGAAAGAGTTGACTTTATTCTGCTATGGTTTCCACCCTTCCAAATGAGTAAAAAAAGTTGCATGTCTGTTTGCTACCTTCCCCCCCCTTGAAAAGAAAAAGCAAAGGATTTCCAGATCACTCACTCGTTTTCCCTCCCTTTTCTCTGCTTCGGTCTCCAAGTGGTACTTTCAGCCCTAAATATTTTTCCATGTTTAATTTTGAATAACTGTGTATGTCATATTGAAATGAGTAGGATTGAAGAAGGCATTTTAAGTTAAGCTCATGCTTAAGCACATTTCTGCATCAGTCCTGACAAAACAAACCTATAAAGGTTGGAAATTCCAATCCTCTAAATCCTATCTTTCTTAACCTGTCTTTCTGGGTCTTGCCTAGATTTGCAAAGATGCAGATATTTTCTTAAGTCTTCAGTGCATCAGTAGTTAAGATACTGCAGGTGAATCAGGAGTGATGCTTTACCTTTAAAGCAGAAGGATCAATATCTTTGTAAGTCGATCCTTAAAGTTTCTTATATGGGACATTACTGAAAAGTCTGTATCTCTTCTAAAATATTGCTTCACAAAACTATTTAAATTATATTACCTCACTTGATTAAGAAAAGTGGCTAGAGATAAAAACAATCTTAAGAATATTAAAGATAATCTTTTTTTCCTGGTCTTTATTTTCAAGCTACTCAGATGTACGTTTGTCAAAGAATCAGAACGGTTAAAATTATTGTAGCCACCAGGTGGTGCTATTGCACAACATCAGAAAAGCATGCTCGCCAACACACCAAAATTGAGTTAGGAGAAAGATTTTGGATCAGATACTGCTTTAGACTTCCATAGGCTTGGAAATGTTACCTTATCTTTGTCCAAAGGTAGAAAGTAAAAAAAAAGGGGGGGGCAATAATTAAGATATTCATGCACGCCTATAAGAAAAAAAAAAAGTTAATTTTTACATGGGATAGTGATGATTTTATCTCTGTTCCAAAAGTTACCTGGGTGTAAACCCAAGAATATATTTAACATTTCACCTCTCCATTGAAATAATTTTATTTCAGTGGGAATTAGGAGCCTAAATTCTTTACTGGATGTTGGTCTTAGTTCTCATCAAAGACACACACACATTTTTAGGAAAACTGAATAGAAGATGCAATGTTTGCAAATCCTCATGTGACTAAAAGGATTAATAGATACATTAATCTAAATAAAACTTTGTCCTGCTACATTTTTAATCAACAGTACATTTTAAAACATGAAAATATTCATTTTGTTCTTATGTGCTATCTTCCTTGGTACACTAGATTTGTGTTAAATTGTCTGCATACCCTAAACCAAGATAATCTTTGATATACATTGTAAACAAAAGAAAGCTACTGAAATAAAGGCAAAACAAGATTTGAAAATAATATTTCTGAGAGAGACAGAATACATCCTGTCTCCAGAATGTAATCTTTGGATGCCAATCTTAAGAATTTAGACCTTAATTTTGCAGATATTTATGTGTTAGGTTAAACTTCAAATACATCAAAAATGCTTACATTTGCTTAACATTACACATATGCATGTTATTGCAGGATGAGAGACAGAATCGTTAAATTACTCAGAAAGTCTCTGCATTATCTTGCCATGATATACGTTTCTGGTTTCAGCATAGCACATTCTTTATTCTTTTTTAGTGATTAAATCTGTTGCCTACTTAGATTGTAAAGCATTTTTTGGTATGGATCTATATCTGCATAGAGCTTTACAATGCCTAGTACAATGTCCTAATACTGAGGACGTTATTATAAAACAGGTAAGAGCAATAGCTCCTAAGAGCTACATGCATAAAGAGCATAGGAGCCATTTCATTTACTACATTCCCATTTCTGTGATAAATTAATCAATGTTTACATTTGCAATGATTGAAACAATGCGCCCTTTAAGCTTTCTTCAAATAAACACATTGACAATGCCAACAAATTACTAACTTTACATATTTGTGCAAAATAGAGACTCAGTCTATGCTACTCCCAAAAAACCAGTTTGTTCCTGCAGCATGGGCACAGCCGAATCCTAGCAGCCTGGACTTGACCAAGAGGAGCTACACAGACCACAGCAGAGCAGATAAGAGTTTCAATGGTTTCTGGAACTTTAATGTAGATGCACTTGGTAGCATCTAGAATTTCTGCAGGCTCGTCTTGGAAGAACTTCTTTTGTCATTGCTAGGATTACTTGAATAAGGCTAGTGGGAGCAAAACTGTGTCATTAAGGTGAAGAAAGAAATGTGGATATAGCCAAAAGTTGTCCAAGGAGAAGAATGGGAGGTCAGAAAGTCTCGTGGTGGCTAGATGCAGAAGTGTGTCCAAAATCTTCAATGAAAGTTTGTATGGGTACTAATTATTCACTTAATTACTAGACTATATATTATTTGTTAAATGAATACTGAAACTATCATATGTGTGATCAAACTTTGTGTTGTATGTATTTTTCCCTCAACAGCTTTTAAAGTCAATGGTATCTTCTCTTTATCTCATCTCGCACCTTTGAATATTGTATCTCACTCTTGATTTCTATGTACATAAGTAAGATTAATAATTGTACAGTCTTATATTAAGTAGGAAGAGTATTTGTAAACTTGAGCTAACTAAAATGAAATTAAATTCTATAGAAGACAAGTTACAGTTTAAATCTTCATCTCCTAACTTTTTCCTTACCATGGATTAGCTAACATAAAGTAAAAACAGGTATTTTCCCCTGTTGAAGACATCTGAAAATATTAATCTCTTGTTCTACAATTTTATCTGTCATTTTATACATTTTATTTACCACATCTTATTCTCCTCCAATGTAAATATGGTCTTGAATAGCTACCCTAATGGCTGGGATTATTCAGGCTTTTTTAGAATATTGTTACACACCTCTCCACACTGCGTGCTTGGGTTAGAGATAGAGGGAACCCAGTGCTCTGGGTTGTATCAGCAGTACCCTGTGCGTTTGACAGCTGTATATGGGAGAATAGAGAAATGGGAGAACAAGGGATGACAAATATAAAAGACAGGTGTTACCCCCAAAAAGAAAAAGGAGAGAGAGAGGAAAAAAGAAAGAAGGAAAGAAAGAAAGAAAGAAAGAAAAGCCACTGCGAAAAGAGGGGGAAAAAATAAGAAAGGTGGAAAACGAAGGGCCTCCCTTTCTGGTTAGTTGTCTTTCGAGGAAAAAACGAAGGTCATACATTAAAAATTATCTGGTAAGACTGTAGAATTAAATAATCCAAATCCTCCTCTGCAAGTAAATTTACACCACAGTAAATTTAATATTTAAAAAAGAACTGTTCCTTGGTGTTCTATGATAGCCAAAGTGGTCTGATTTTTATAAAAGGGTACTTTCTCATGCTCATATAACTCAAAAGTGCTTTGTTAAGTTTGTTAAAATGGTTCAGATACAGTTTTATAGATATAATTTTAGAATCAACTTTGTAAACATTCTGCTTAAGATAAAATGTTTTGAGAAAACAAGTCAGTGAAAATAACGGTAGAGACTAGAAAGACATGAATTTTCAAGATTGTGTTTCTTGAAATAGAAATAGATAAAAATGTCTATTCAATACCTTACTGAATACAGTAATAACAGGGATAATTTTGTTATTTCTTAAGCAACAGACATCTAGTCTTTTATAATAATTTGAGAAAATTTGCAATATATATTGTAAAAGATGAGTCAGAAGCAGTGTTTCAAAGTAAATATATACTGAGAGACTTTTTTGTCCTTTTCACTGTGATTATTGGATCAGATCCTTTCCTGCAAGGAAATCAGGGGACTATAATAAAGTGTCAAAATTCAGTTCAATATGTAGTTGAACAGAAAGAGAGAGAGATGCATCTTGCTAGGAGACAAGCATAGCACTAATAAACCAAGCTTTCAATACAGTCTGACTCAATGCAAAAGGAGAGCTGAATTTAGGGAGTGATATTAAGTACCTGAGGTGTGCTGGAGTAGCTAGCAGCTGGAACTAATCTACAGCACAAGCTGCTAAGGCATTACTGTTTGTTTTTGCTTTAGCTGCATACTCCATTTTGTATTGTATTTCACAACTGCCTGATAATAGGCTGCCTGGACAGAGAGACATTAATCATAGTGTCGAGCCAGTTTTGTAAACAAGGACCAAAGCCTTCATTTAAAGGAAAGGAAAAGTAGGTGGATGAGGGGTGGGAGAGGAAATGGTAGCCTGCACTGAGATGATATTCTGTGTATGACCTAACTCTGTCTTCAGTGCAATTTTAGCTTATTCCTTCAAAAACTTCTTACCTCATTGGACAACCTTGTATTTTTGCAGTATTCCAGCTGGACTATGGTTCTTAGTGAACACAGTCTTAATGTTTGTAGCTTTATTATACCCAGTGCTTCTAAAACTCATGTTCAGAATATGCCAAAGATCTGTAAGAAACTGTTTGACAAAATGTTTGATTTAAACTACAGTTTTCACAAAAATTTAAAGGTTCAAGTTAAACTTTTCCTCAAAGGCTCATAAAGTGTAGGATAGAGCTTTGAGTCAAAATCCAGTCAAAGCTCTCCTGTTCAGTCTGGGATGCTAACAGCCAACATAAGAGTATTAGCAATTGTGCTGGTCCCACCTTTTTCTCTCTTTTTTTTCTTTAATACAAAAAATAACAAAAAAAGAAAAATGCCTTGGCCTAATTATCATATGAAACAATTTTTCTGAAACTCAGTACAGAACAAGAGACCAATTTTCTAAGCAGTTTGATTTTAAGCATGCCATTCAATTGCTATCTGATAGCAATTGAATTGTCTCCTGAGCTGTTACCTGATAGGTAATACATCATGAAAAAAATTAATTATGGACTATATAATAATGACCAGTAGTCATCATTCAGCCAGCCAGCCTGGTTGTTTTAGCAAGAAGTGAAATCTTTTATGTTTTTTTCTGGTTTGCTTCTAAATGCAATGGAAATGTATTATTGTATAACATCATTGATCAACACCTGTTTTAATTAACCTCTTAGAATAACCTGAAAATTATAGGCGTATACACGTCTTTAATGAAGCATTTTGTTTTCTATTAAGTTAAATTCCTTCACATGTTACAAAACTACAATACGAGGCTGAACAAACTGTGGGCATATTTCTTTACACTTTAATTGTAATAAAATACTGCCATACATACGTGTGTCTGAGTTCAACTGAAAACTTTGCCACATACTTATGTAACTCTGAGAAAAAAAAAGTTTCATTACTTTGTTTCTTTTCCATTCCTTTTTTTCTCAGTTTTACCAGTTACAGGGGGTGGGGGATAAACTTCATGTGCTTTCTGAAAACTACAGTGAGAGGAGCTAAGCAAACTATATAAATCTTTTACTTAAACAGCTCCAAGATTAGTCATGGCCTCTGGTTATGTGAAAAAATGTATATGAAAAGCAAATGTTGAATGGCAAAAATATGTAAAAGATCAAGATAGCAACTCAAGTTCAGGCTGTTCTGTCCCATGAGCATTTTTCTGACAAGTCAACTTAATACCAAGGGCAGAAAAATCCATACATCTATGACTTTTCTCTCAACAACCATTTTGAGGGAGAATGAATTTAGTACATTATGTAGAGGTGCATTTTTCCACAACAGAAGTCTTTATAGCCCCTGTCACACATAATACTTCCATCCTCTCGGTGAAGGAAAACATTGTTAGATGTCTGCAAACACCTCACTACCTGGCTCCTTAGAACTGTTTATAATTTGTCCAATTTCCACAGTTTACAGTTCTTTCTACTGATTAACCATCAGTATGGTACTTTATCACAAGCTATTGCTGTCAGTCACTATCCATACTCCTCCTGTAGAACAACTCTGTAAGTGGCTTTCATGGCTTATATACTGAATTTTTCCTTCTTATGTTCACTGCCCTGCATTTCTCTGTTCTAGACATGGACCTATCATATTTTGTTGTGTTTTTTTCCCTGTATATTCACTATAACCTTTTTTCTGACAATGCTGCTTGTATTAGGTGGTTCAAATCTTGACAACAAATTTCTGAGGGTGGAAGAAATTAACTGAGGCCCAGTTCTTGTAAGATGCTTATAGTAACTGTATTTTTTTGTATGACACTTGTAAACCACAAGTCCTTAGCACCTAGCTTTCCTTCGCACGTGGGTCAGGGGAGAGAGACATGCTGCTGTATGGCAGCACTTCAGTTCTTACTATATATGTAGAATATTCTGGAAATCTCAAACACCTTGTCATATTTCCAGTCTGGCTGAAGAGATTGTGAAAACCATCCAAAACGCTGAAGGACAGCCTAGGCGTGCCCAGAGGTGCTCGTGATGTTGTTCTCTGAGCAGTACGGGCACGCTGCCCTGTTTGCTCCAGACTGCGCGCCGCGGCCCGACTCCTCACTCCTTCCCTCTCCTCTACCACACACGCTCAAAACCGCGCCTGCCCTGCCCCGTCCTTGTGCTGCCTCAGCTCTTCCCCCGCCGCGGCGCCAGCCC
>NW_008795371.1:2452128-2482345 GCF_000699145.1 Aptenodytes forsteri | reverse complement strand
GCCCCGCGGGCTGGGAGCCCTGGGCGGGCCGGCGGCGAGCCCCCCGCGGGTCGCCAAGACCGCGGTGCGTCGGGGGCGCCGCGGCCGCCTGGCCGCACGCATTCCTCCGGGAATTCCTGGCATTCCTGAGCTGAGGGCACTCTTGACTTCATCATCTCCCTTTTGTTCCACGAATTAGCGTATTTTTGCGAAAGGGTGTGTCCGCATTGTGTGTGTTCTTTTTCATGGGAAAAGCTTAGAATGGCAGGCAGTTCAGCCATTTATTCTTCTTCCCAATTAACTTTGTATCTGCTATAATTTATATCCCTCCCATATGACGACAACTTTAGGGGGAGATCAGTGCTGCGATAAAACTTTTGTGGTGAGTTTGGATTAGCATCTGCAGTTGACAGAAGAATAGTTGTTACAGCTTTTATCTTTCTCCTGTTTTTCTCTTTAGCATGCAAGTATTTTCAAAAAATCACTGCAATGTAGTTTGAATAATTATCAAAGCAGAAATAGTGGAAATCTATCCTTGAAAGTTGTTTTATTTATCTGAACATCTACGCCGTGTTTAACTTGCATGCATTCATATAAAATGAATCCTGTAGATGAATCAGAAACCCCCTAGGATATAATGATTTTTGGTATACCCATATGAATTTGATAGATTCAGTGTCTGATGGTTATTCTGACAGCTGTCACGTGTCTCATAGTTAAGGATCTCTTTACAGAGCTGGTTTTAACAGAACTTTAAAACTTTTATAAAAATATAATTAAAATGGCAAAACCAAACCACTGATTACTTTTTTAAGGTGCTTTGTAAGAACTTGTTTGACTAACAATTATATTTTCTAGAAATGTCATTGTCATTGAATTGTCTCTTTTTTTTTTCTCATGTTAGACCAGAATAAATTCGCTTATGCTCACAATTTGTACTAAGCCAGATGTGGTTACTGCTGCTTAATATAAAAGTATACCAAGTTGCTATAAGCTTTTTTTTTTTCCTTTAGTAATTAGAGTGTTAGTTTGAACTCGGGTCTTTTCTTTTGTGAAAAGATTATAAATGGAAATGAAAACTTTCCATACATTATTGGAATGTACCATTAATAGTGTAGTGAGCAGCATGTTTTACAAAGGAGATGAAGTTTGTCATGTTATGAAAGGCAATTATACTACTTTTTATTGTATGTTAATTCTTTTTGAGACAGTCAGCTATACTTTTTAAACAGAAAACTGTAAAATTAGAAAGACACAATTTGTACTAAGCCAGATGTGGTTACTGCTGCTTAATATAAAAGTATACCAAGTTGCTATAAGCTTTTTTTTTTTCCTTTAGTAATTAGAGTGTTAGTTTGAACTCGGGTCTTTTCTTTTGTGAAAAGATTATAAATGGAAATGAAAACTTTCCATACATTATTGGAATGTACCATTAATAGTGTAGTGAGCAGCATGTTTTACAAAGGAGATGAAGTTTGTCATGTTATGAAAGGCAATTATACTTTATTTTATTGTATGTTAATTCTTTTTGAGACAGTCAGCTATACTTTTTAAACAGAAAACTGTAAGAAAGTGATATTTCTAATTCTTATTAAAAATTCTCGTAGTATATTAAGATAATCTTTCACATAAGAGAAGATAATTGTTATTAGTAGAAGATTTTTTTCAGTTATATTCAGATATATTTTTAAAAAATTTGATACGAGCTAAACAAAAAAAAATGCAGTGCTTCAAATGAAGTATCTTATAAAAAGACTGATATTTTTACATGAATGTATTTACAATTTAGAGGTGTTTTTGAAACTTATTAATCATTAGAAAAGAATTCCTAGTTGGTTTACATACACCTTGAATTGCAACTGACATTAACTGTTTCTAAATTCCACTTCAGTGCAAATACACACTAGAAGGGATTATTGTAACAAATGTCAGTAATGTTATGACAGTAATGAAAAGGGAGGGCTTATCATTGCTGACTTCTTTGATTACAGAATTTGTGGTAATATTCCAAAGAGCCTGTCTTCTCCATGGCTGTACCACACAACTGGTTTTTTTTCTCATTATCTTAGTTGTGTTTTGCTTTTAAATCTAATAAATGGGATGACTGCTTAGGCTGTGTGAATTGCCACAAAGCAAATCAGCTTATTTTAATTTCTGTTAATTGCATTATTAGATCTCACTGTCACTAGTAAAGTGTCTGAGAATGCACTTCGGTTCCCCTGACAGGGTATATATGGCGGATGTGGAATTTAATTCACTGCAAAAATGGTCTGTGGTGTATCCTGTGTAAGGAATTTTACCTCAATAAAAGGATGACAAAGCTGAAAAAAAAGAATTGATGACAGTTCCTTCATCTGGTTTACCTTGTGTAATAGGAAGTTAATCTTTCTGGGAGTATTGGTGAAACTGGTTTGTCTAGGCTCTGCAATGTCATCTGAAATGTGTAGGTGAAATGGCATGACCTCAGACTTGAATTTTTAAATCTTTTGTCATGGAGCAATGTGAGATGAACATATGTGCAAGGAGTTTATACAGCCTGGACCGTAGTGGGCAGGTCATTATTTTAAAATAGCTACTTAAGTATTTTGAGGCCAAATAATTCTGCTGATGTCAGAAATTAAACAAAAGTAGACCAGCACAGTTTCATTCTGCAGCCTGCTGTTTTACCATTTCTGCTTTTTGAAGTCATAGTGATGATGATGATGTCATCTTTATCTGGCCTTTTTACTATGTTGATAACCTGAAAATGTGTGTATTAATATCAAGCGTGTGAGCCTGATTACGCAAAACAATGTTCAGCCTGCGGCAGCCTCTACCTGTGTTGATAGAGGGGAATTAGCAAGAATCTGGTCAAGATCACTGATGCTAATAGATTTCTGAGAAATGGCAACAAACGCTAAAATAATGGGCCGTTTTTCCCACTTCTGCACCCTCTCTATGCAACTCTGAACGGCAGCAGAAATGATGGAGCTACCTACTGCCCATGTATTCAGATAAAGCAGGCTTAAGAAATCTGTGTTTCTTCTTTCTTCTGTCTGCCCCACTTCTCCTTTCTTTTTAGGACAAGGTTACCTTCTACCTGATCAGTTCAGTGATATGATTCAGAGCCGGGCTTTACAAAGAACTACATCTTTACAATATAGATATTAACAACTGTGTCTTGAATGGCCAGGATGAGGTGAAGATGTTAGAATTTTTCCAGTTTTGTTGCTAGGTCTCAACAAACTGCATACTGAGGAAGGTGGTACTGACTTGATGCATCCTCAACTTAGGTTTGTCAGTTTACAGGGTTTTTTAATACGTCTTGAATGCTGTGTTGGTAGGATGTGCAAAACCCCAAAAAAGGTTGGTTTTGTCGTTTCTGTCCTTGGCAAAAGAATGGAGAATCCTCCCACTGAGAATGCTACATTACCAGGTTATTGTGTGAGGGAAGGTACTTCATGTGTTCATGGAGTGTTTATTCCAGGCATGTTTATCTGGAAACATTAACACATTATTTCAGAAGCTGCTTTGGCTTTGACTTTCTGAGTGAGTTAAATCTAAATGGTAATACTTTTCAGTATAGCCAAGTATGAAAATTTAATGTTTAAACCTGAGAAATTAACATGTTAGGAATGCATGTGCTAAAGATTTACTAGAGTGGTAGTCATGGAGTCACCACTGTTTGGGATTACAGCTCAGTGTATTTGCTGTGACCTTGTACCATCTTTGCCAACAGAGCTGGCAGCCTCCTTGAAGGAGTTCATCCAAATGTAGGCTTATAACCTTCTGTTTTATGTGAAATAGAGTGGATGACAAAATCCATAGCCAAACATTTTAAGTACATAGTGTAGTTTTTTCATGAATACCTCTAAATTTTTAGCCAAATGAACTCTGTTTTAAATTAAATTGATTCATCTTTTGTATTTCTGAGATGCATTAACCAGATTGACACTATCAGATTTAAAATTAATATTCTATAATAACCTTTTCACATTCTACTTGATTTTGGTAAAGACAGAGAGCAATGAGGAATAAAGGTGATTGGAGAAACGTCTCAGAAAGCACTTTGACTTAAAAAAAAATCATTAGGGAGATTAGTAAGACTGGAAGATGCCTCAATTATTACCGCAACTGCCCTTTTCTGTGAGGGTCCCCAGGCATGCTAGGAGTCATTACCATTCAAATAGCTGCATGACTTTCAGCAGTCTGAGCATGACAAGAGTTTGATTCTAGGCATTTGCAGAAGTTCATAATTCTTTAGTTATATGTACATTACACACACCATTTTAATGTAGCTAAAATGTCAATGTGGAAACTATATAAATACACTATGAAAAGGAGACTTATTGGCTAGGCTGCCCATGCTTACACATTCATGTACATATGTGCCTATGTATTTCTGTGTATGTGTATACATAAACTCTCACAGACACTTGCAGAAGCCTTATAAGTAATTACCAGCCATTAGGAATGTTTCAACCCCATTTTAAATTCTATTGAAAGATACCTCCAAGAGTTGTTGAAGTTTATTAGAATGGAAGATGTATTTTATGTACATAAAAACACTCAAAAGTGGGTGATGATTTGTGATCTATTTCAACATAAAGCATAACGCAGAAGTGGTGGGTAAAATTTGAGCTTTTATATAGAGATGGGGAAATGTTTTCAGTAGTGTGAATCAAGCTCAGAATATTTTGTTAGGCCGTGTTGAAACTGGAAATGGGTTGGGGTATGCCTTCATACACTACATACAACCATTAGCTGTTGTATGCAGGGAGCAAATGTTCAGCAGTAGCAGCCTTTATTTACAAGAGCAATTGGCATGTAATGTTACATTATAATTCCACAAACACTTCAAGCCTCATAAAGAAGCAGCCCTACCTCTCTCATATCCCCCCAGTAATTACACTATTCCAGCGTGAAGGTAAGAAGAGTGGCGGCTTGTGGGAGCTGGTTAAACCTGTGCTCAGTGTACAAGCAGCGTCCACACCAGGCAGCTTTGGCTGCATAGGCTTCGTAAGCCCTTCTAGGTGATGCATCTCCTGGTGGAGCAGTCCAGCACACTATGGAGCTCCTTTCCTCTGTGGAGTTATCTAGCCTCCCTCTTCTCTACTCAGCTTATGTCTCAGACTGAGTGTGATGATATCATCTTCTTGTCTCCTGCTGGCTGGGCTCAGGGCCCGCAGCTCTGACTGCCTATTTAAATTTTAAAATGCATGTTTGAGTTAGTTGAAAGAAGCTAGATGGGTGTGAAGCCAAGTGTTAAAAGAATACAATGTAATTAAGGCAAAGTTTAACAATAGAAAAATGGGAGCCATAACCAGCTTGAATACGCATGAAGCTGTGGCCTTATGTTGGCTGTGTAAATATGACTCCTAAAGTCTGTTTTACATGTAGTTTTTGTACTTAAATACTTGCATCTCCATAGAGATTAACCCGTTTCTGTGTCTTCATATAGGTGAGACCTTGGTCTCTGCATGCAGTTGTTCTCATATAGCTCATCCTTAATTTTATTTAGGAATAAGCTATACATATATAATCAAGGTTATGCTGGTTGCATCTGTTGTGTTGCTGTAACTGTAATTTCTGTAGACAAGATTGTATTTTTTGGGGTGGGAATACTGAGAATAAGGCCCAGTGATATATCACATCTAAAGCCAAGGAATAATTTTTGGAGTAGGGGAACCTTTTTATTTATTTATTTTAGATAATACTATAAATAATTTTGTGTTCTTGAAGCACTGGCAAAACTTTTTAACAAAGGTTGCCCTAACTCTGTTTCCATTTCTTTGAGAAGGGCTTTCTAAGAGACTATTTTAACAAATTTGAGATTTTTGCCTGATCCTCTAAAAATATGAACAGGATACTCTCTTCTATTTAAACAATAATGATATCATTAGGATGTATTAAGATAATTTCCTTTGGAACAAAATACAAAGTTTCTAACACTGACAATTGGAGGAAAATGTAGTGAAACAACATAGAATCTCTTGTGGAGTGAGTGTAATAATATCAGATGTTTGGATACAAACCAGCTATTGTATTTGAAATCACAAACTGCTTTTAGAAACTGTAAGTATCCTTGTGTCACTCAGCTATTGTTTCTGTCAATACTTATCAGATATGAACATTTAGAATTTGATAAAATAGAAGAGAGTGTATAAAATAAAATTTCCTTTTGGTGACTTCATTACCTTTTTTTTTTTTTAACCTTCTCCTTTGCAATTTTGTCATAAAAATGAGGAAAAATTGAGTGAGGTCATATCACGTGTATATAATTAACCCTGAGATAAGTATTTATAAGGTTTTCTTGTTTGCTTGCCTTTTGTATTTGAAGTTTATAAATATTAATTGTACTGCAATGGTGTCAGGATACTTAAAGTGCAAGTAGATAACCTCAGTAGATCGGATTCTGTGTTAGTGGCAAAAAAGAGCTTGTACAGCTGTATATGAGCCTGTGTGGGAGATGAAACAGTATAGCGGTATAAGTACACTTATGCAGGTATTCATGTCTACATAAAGCTTGTACCAGCGTAACTATCAATAAACAAATGTAACTCTCCATCTTCCTCCAGTGACTTAACTAGTACCACAGTATACAGGACCTGGGATTAGTCGAGATGGATGACATGAATTAGTTTCTTGGAACTGTATTTCAGATACAGATTGATTTCTGTTTTAGTATACTTTTAATGTGCTTTTTGTCTCCGATTCCCTTTTGTTTATGATTTGGGAGAATCTGGAAAACTAATTACTTCAATAAAGAAAAAGAGAGCTTTTTAATAATGATACAAAATATATATTGCAGTGGTAATAGTTTAGAATATTACATGAGAAATTTTGGGTTTTCTTAATATTTTTATCATTAACAAAAATTAAGGCTTTAATTTCCACTCAGTAAGCAAAGTTAGTAGGTCATGCCATATTTTCTCTGGGGATAAATCCTGTAAAATTATGACTATATGAATTCATACATAGCAGGTTAAGAAAATGGGGTATATAGTATGTCCTTGTCTTCAATCAAACTTTGACAATTTATGAAACCTGAGGATCTGCCAAAATGTCTTCTTGTTGACTTACAGCCATTGAAGCAGATTTTCCTTTTGAAACAAAACAAAACAAAAAAACAATCCAAAAAAACCCCCAACAAAACCTGCTAGTTGTTACACAGCTCAAGCATTTGGCTGATCTGTCGTATACTTTCATAGGACTGACAAGATGTTTTACATTTGAGACATTGAGACTTCCTCACACACAACGTTTTTCAGCCAGAGGGAGTATGAACCAAGCTGTAAGCAAGCACAGTATCTTTTGCTCTAACTGCTGTTAATAGTTCTTTCTACTGACAGTCTATTAAATACAGTTTTCTTCCTGTCCTTGAAGGGGTGGCTATTAATATTTTGTTGGCTGAGCATCTGAATAAGATTGTTTAATATTTGGGCAGAACTGAAACTGAAATCCTCATCTCTAAGGCAGCAAATCCAAGACTCATTCACTTTGCTATACTGCGTTTCAGGAGAAATTAATAAAATAATATGTGTAAGCCTAAGCATGGCTGTTTGCTTCCACTAACAGCTATGGAAGAAAAGTGTTATTTGGAATTTTCATCCTGCAGTAAATTCTAACTTGTCATCCCTAGGCTGCCATCTGAAATCAGAACAGAGAATTATGTTTTTCACAGAACAGAAATGGAAGTAATTGATTCAGAAATGTCGTAATACTTACTACTAAAATGTATTACTCTGGCACGCTTCCTTCTGTCCCTGGACTTCTCTATGGGTCAGTGTTCCTGGCTGGACTTAATTTTTCATTATGCACCCAAAGCTATATGACTACCATATTTAATCACAACTTGGTCAAAGGAAAAAAAAAAAAGTTGCATTTATGGAAGGCACAGACCTACATGGCTCCTGGTGTGGAGGCTGGAATTATTGCTTTCAAAGGGAGGCTTGAGTGACCCACTTGCAGTGTGGGTGTGTGGTCCTCCAGCATTTACTTCTTTGCATGGGCACCATGCACACCTTGGACTGGCAATGGGTATGAATTTCATTGCAGGTAACAATGCAATGTTGGGTTGCAGTCCTGGGACCATAATGGAATGCAGCAGGTCAAAACCTGGTCCTTTTCTCTTTGCACTGGACCAGTTAGTAATATAGATGCATGTAGGGACTATATGAGGAGGGACTGTATCTAAGGTGGTGTATGGGATCTAGTAATAAGTTTAGGAATAGCTTGTGCAGTTCATTTAAATGTAGTATTTTTTTGAAGAATATAAATTGCTAGCTTACTTTTTATGAAATATGTGAGATTAATTCTGCCTATAATAATAGGTCAGCACTGTCTTGGAGGCTGAAGAGATACCTTGATTTGGTCTTGTGTCTGTGTGATACCAAGCATAAGTCTTTGTGGTGTAACACTGGTATATGGAGATCTGAATAATACATGCCATATGGCTTAGGTTCCCAGCAACTCATGATTTTTTTCAAGCATAGAATTTTTCACAGTCTCTTTCATTCCAACAGGTAGGAAGAAGAGGTGGGACATGAAGCTTTTGGGCTGCTTTTGAAGGCAATGAGTATCAGTGGTCTGTTTTCCAGTTCTTCATTTATAGAAATTTTAGGCAGGTCTTTGATGATCAGAAAAGCTGACCAATAATAAAATAAATCTCTCTTAGGGATTTTTTTTCCCCACTGCTGCCTGCAGAAAGCCTGCATATACTGAATTATGACATGATATATTGTAGAAAATCCTCTGTATAGGCCTTTTGAAAGTCTTTAATTTTGACCCCTAGACGGGGAGTGACAGTTTACAGACAGTACAGGGACAAGAAGAAATTGCTGTGGAAGTTTTATTGTGTTCCGTAACTATCATAACTTTCTAATAATTGTGAGGAGTGACTGCCAGATATGATACAAATATATTTTTTTTTTGTCTAAATAAAATTATCTCAAGTAGGAAAAAAAATCTTAAATGGGGATAAGGAATCTACTGGAAAGATGGCAAACTTGTTGTTTCAGATGTCTTTCTGTTGCTGGATATTGTTACTTTGTTCTTAAATGAGTTTCACTGTCCCTTTTTACAGTCCCATATCTAGAACTTTAAAATTTCACTTTTCTCCCTTCTGCTGTCCTGTAAGCAGTAGATCAGGTAAACTCAGCTGCCACAGAGCTATCTTCCATATAGACTAAAAGGGCCAGCAACCCAGGCCCGTTTTCCTTTTGCAGAAGCCTCAGATTGTAGGTAGGGTTGGCAGTGATGAAGTTTCCCCTCATGCTTACAAGGCAAGTTTGTGAGATTGTGTTCCACCAAGTGTAAAAGCATTACAGTTTTGGTCTTTCCATGAATTATCCTGTCTGCTTCCTTTTCTTTACCCTCACAGTGTGTAAGTTTTCCTTCCTCTTCTCTCCTAAAGTTATTTCCTGTCCTTTTTCCATAGCGCTGTCATTTATTATTGACCTAACACCCATTTTGTCTTCACGTGATATTGCTGGTACTTTCTGAATAGTCAGCTGCACAGAGAAACCATTATTTAGCTTGGAGAGCAAGCTCAATGTTATGTAAAGCTGGAGGACAAATTTTATAGTTCCTTCCTGGCATTTTTCTGTGTGTGTGTGAAAAATCTGGAGTAAACATCCATGAACTGTTACATCCCTCTTTTTAAAAAAAGGCACTGATTGAATAATATGGGCAGTGACTTTTTTTTTGTGGTAAAAAAATTTGGAAATAACTTCCATGGAACCAAATGTAATTTGATAAGTTAGCCTTTAATAACTTGAAATTTTCAGAATTCTAAAAGTTCACTCCTCCGAAGGGAAGATAGTGTGGTATGCCCTAATCTTCCTTTAATGAAAAATCTTCAGCTGATTCAGTCTTAGGAGTCTCAGGATTATGATACTGGATATGAGGGAGTTCCTGGTTTTTTATCATCAAGAGAGCCAGGGAGGAGTCCTAGCGCCATAGGAAAAGTGGAAAAGTCAGATCCTTTTTATTCTTCCATATTCCTTCACTAGATGTATGCAAAAGGAGCATACACATAATGTAAGGCAATACCTGTGAATGATCTGTGGCTCTTTAAGGAGGCCAGGGAACATACCCGCTGGTGGGATAGTGTGTCCCCCCACATGCCAGTCAACATCTCTGCCTGTATTATATATCCCAGGAGCCCTGTCTGTCCAGTGCAGCTAGTTGGCTCGCATGCTGGAAGGAGAAAGTGTTAGAGGCATGCTTAGTAATGAGGGTGTATGGGCAGGATACAGAAGAGCAAGCTTCATATGCGGAGCGTGGCATTTAACAGGATTGGAAAGGCTTTTTTTTTTTTTTAATAAATCTGTCTTGTAGATTAGGCTAAAGAAGAACTGAGGTGAATGAGTGGACACAATTCCACGCCTTTGTGATGCTGTAATGTTAGGAAGGCTGCAGAGCCGCTGAAGGCCCCAGCCATGTCTGGCACAGGAGTATGTTTCTCAAAGGCACTCTTTTCTGCTCATGTTGGCAGGGAGAGCAGTCGGGGTTCCAAATTACAGGGGTTTTCTTTTTTGTAAGGCAGGTCTCAAATAGCTCCTGGTAGCTATCTTTAAAATAGCTGTGAAAGGAAATGTTTTGGAAACATTTTAAAAAAAATGTTTTTGATCTGTTAAACCTTCAGTATTCCTCTCCTGTGGTTCTTTGTAAAGTATCCTATCACCACTGAAGAAGAAACTGCTACAGAAGAACATGCAGAGTATTGGATTTTCAGACATGAGAACCTCTGCTGACAAGTTCTCTTTATAAACAAAAATGTCATAGTTTCTATTTTTGGCAAAAACAAGTTGTTCAAAAAAATGAAACCACTTCTGAATAATGATAAAATATGGGACTTTCATACCCACTGGAGGCCAGTATTTAAAATGAGTGTTTAAACACCTTTATGAAGGCTGTCGTGGTTTAACCTCAGCTGGCAACTGAGCACCACACAGACGCTCGCTCACCCTCCCCCCCCGCTGGTGGAGTGTGGGAGAGAATCGGAAGAGTAAAAGTGAGAAAACTCGTGGGTTGAGTTTAGAACAGTTTAATAATTGAAATAAAGTAAAATAATAAAAGAATATATAAAGCAAGTGATGCACGATGCAATTGCTCACCATCCGCCAACCGATGCCCAGCCAGTCCCTGAGCAGCGGCCCCCCGGACAGCTTATTTTAAAAAGAAATCCCAAAACTGAAAGACCTGAACAGCTTTGAGTCCCAATTTTGTTTGTTCGCAGAAGTTTTTAAAGGTTTCTGTCCCTGAAAATGGAGTTAAAACACAAATTCAGTTTGGAATTTTTTGATTGCCTCAAGCAGTCCAAGGGCTGCCAGCTGCCAAAATAGGTGATCCCATCATTCCCTGGTGCCTTACTTGCTGATCAGACTGCTCTTTTTTTTTTTTGCTGGATCCGTAAAGCTGTGTAGCTGTGCGGCTGCATGGTTGCTGGCTCACAAAAGGAGCAGGGAGGATTGTACAGGCTGAGATAATGGGGTGCTAGAACTGTTGCTTTTAGGGATAGTGTGTTATGGCGTACATTTTTTAAGTCAGTTGGTAACATACAACATTGAAGTGAAGTAAGCATCTTTCAAACCAACATGTTCAGAACTTTTTAAAGAACGCGATGCTGTAGCCTGATGAAACTGGATGTGACCACACAGGGACTACACATGGTTTTCATGGGGTTTCAGAGCGAGGAAGGGCCTACGTAGATACAAAGGCTTAGGCCTGCAGGCTCAGGCTGACTCTATGGTAAACTCATTAAGTCAGTTTCTTTCAGCTCTTGACAGTTTTCAAGGAGCTATTTGATTGAAACTTACTCTTTTGCTGGAATTTCAAATAAAATAACTTATCTGGGGCATACAGTGAATATACTCCAATGATATCTGTAAAACTTAATGTGTTACCTGGTGGAGTGAATTTGCTTTGTGTGCCTGACTGTGTTTTCTGGATCTTTAATTCTGTGTTCTTTTGGACTTGCTCTAGATTATGGCTGGATTTACTGAACTTATTGATCGGTAAATCCAGCTGTTTAAGTTTGTATGGTGTAACTGTAGAAAATCAGGCTCTTTCTTTTCTGGACTGTTTGCAAGTTTTTAGGTGAAACTTTGCTGCTCAATAAAATTTGGCTTGGTATGAACGGCAGATGAAGTTACCAATCAGAAGATGTCAATATACTCTCATTGTTCTAAACTGCAGCTGAACTTTTAATCTCTGAAAGATGTTGATGGTTGTATGTCCTTGACTATATTATCTGTTGTTTTAGCAAGTAGAATATTTTCAAAAGAAAATAATTTATTGAAGTAGTTGTTTTTTATGTCCTGATTAATTTGTATATGCTGTTGTGATAATATGTGCTTCACAAATAGAAGATAAGAACTGATTTTATAAAATAATAGAATGACAGTCTTCTACCTAGTTAAGAATTTATGCAGAATCATTGCTTGTTTTCTGAAAACTGTATTTTTAAACTCCTCTGAGACAGCAAATAAAATTACTAGCAAGACTATATTATTTAAAATTAAAAGTATTAATTTGGCGGAAAACCCGGAATTAGAATTTATATCACCCTCTATTTAAAACAAAAAGCTTCTGTTTTTTTATAAGTAACTACAAGGAAACAGCAAGCAGCCCCACAAATAGGGAAAATCTCTTCCTAACTACTGTTAAATATCTAACCTCTTTTCGTAAGCTTAAGAGTAAACAAACTGTTCTGTCATAACATTTGAGGGCTTCAGCAGACTTAAAGAAGATTAAAACTGGACAGTTGTAGCTGTCAGTGCCCCCAGCTGTCAGCTCCTCCACTGTATCAGATGTCAGAATTTCAATCGTTAATAGTATGGAACACAAGGCTGATTGCATTTACCTGAGTATGCCAGTCTGCAAATTTTTTTGGCTGAGGTGTATACTCAGCCATCAGAGTGTTCAGATGTTCTAATTTTTGACATGGTGACGTCCATCAGAGGAGTGGGGCAGACAGATGGGAGAGGAACGGCTTCAGTCCTCTCATCTTAATCTATTACTGTAAGCCTGCCAAAGCCTGAGATGCTGACTGTACAATGTGTATGTGTAGAAATATGACTGTAACTGTAATTAAACAATTAACATCATTAGAAGTTTTAGGTTTTCATCAGAAAGGCTGTGTTTTAATTTAAAAATGTTTACAATATTCAGTGTTTTCATGTATTGTAAAATAACTTTTTGATATTAAGTAGTTCATGGGAGTATTATCCACTGTGGCTTGACATCCTATAAAATAGAAACTGTAAGTAAAGCCTTCAAATATTTGAATGGTAGGGCCAGCTGTCTTATTTTCTTGTGGATGTAATGGGGGTTTATATATTTAAAAAATTGTTGTTTTCGCGCTTTGATTTCTACAAGGTTTTATCCTTTTGTATAGTAATTAAGTGTTTTTTATTAGTATAATGCACATGAAGAAGACAAATACACTTATTTCTTTATAGTTTTAGAGACAAATTAAATATATTAATGGTTAATTTAAGGTAGATTATTAACCTAAATATTGTTTCCACTATACACTAGGGGGGGTTGGTGGTTTTTTTTCCCCTCCTGGTTATTTAATCGTTTTAGCAATTTTGCAACATGTTTGAAAGTGCAGCTTTTGCAGTCACCCTAAATTTGACATATTGTAATTTGTTGCTTATCTATTCTTTATGCTGATTGATTTGAATCCTTTTTTTTTTTAAGTTTTAGGTTTATATTTATTGATCCCTTTTTCTTGTGTTTGTTAATTGTTACCACTATTGGCAAATTCAGATAAACCTTACTGTTTTTATAGGTCTGCTAATACATACAGCTTTAAAGTATAGTGTAAACTTTCATATACTAAGTAATTTGTCTAAACTTATTGGCAGCATTTCTAATCTTGCTAGAATTGCTAAGTGGAGAGCCTTTTTAAAGTCGTTCACGTATTCATCTACTGCAGATGTATGCTACCAACTATGTATAAATCATGGGGTTTTTTTCACTTACATGGTCACATGCAAATATGCCATGAGTGATTTTAACTTACTAGAGTAGTATCAGCACACTGTATTCTGCAAACTAGATTTTTTTAAATAAACTTAGTTATGAATCATTTGTATTTTCTGAAAACATTAATTGAGACACTTTAAACGCTTGCTCTTTAGAAGATACAGAATTATGTTGCTTTTTTCACATGCTGTTTGAAGTCTCTTTTGTTAGTAATTTTCAGTTACAAAATCATGTCTTGTTAACACTTTTTCCCCAGAAAATCATGCAGATTTCATTTAGAAGTCTGAGAAACTTTATTTCATAATTTTTATTTTGCTAAAACTTGAAATGATTTAAATTTTTATTATTTCATTACATACCCATAGTAGTAACTTGAGGTCAACATCATGTAACATAACAGTAATATAAAAATGGAAACCATAAAAGCTTCAAAATGCTTACTTTATTTGAAAACAACTTTTGAACTTTTAAAAATACTTCCTTTTTGTTGCCTTGAGCAAACAAAGAACAATTTTGAGACGTTGATGAATGTAGCTGGACCCACTTGCCAGTTTAAAGAATAGAGTGGAGAGCCTGGTTTCTTTCCCACCTCCAGCAATCATTCATTAGATTAGTGTGGTCTGGTTCCTTTACAGTGTATATTCTAAGTTACAACTCTGTTTAGTGCTCTCTCTTTTTCCTCCATTGCTTTCTTGGCCACCATCAGCGCAGCTCAGAAGCTGATTTCAGTGCCCTGTTCAAAAACCCACTAAATCAGTGGAGATCTCTTCATTGACTCTGGGTGATTAGAATCAGTTTCTGCTATTTTTACTTTGTCATTTTTGTCTCAGCTTATACATTGAAACAGTGTAATTAATGTGAGGTGTTACGAGTATTCAGAAAAGAAGGTAAAAAATACATGGAGAAATACATAGAATGGAGGCCCAAGATAATGAATTGTATTGGTCCTTGCTGTTTTCTTCCGTTGTTCTTGCTCCTTCATTTTTCCACTTCCCTTAGCCTTCTCTGGCTCATCTTTGCTTTTCCCTTGTTCTGTTTCTCTTCCTGCTCCAGGAAGTCTTAAATGGAGATCAAATTCATAGTGTCTATTTACTCCCCTTTCCTAAGTGAATTTAACCCCTGAATTAATTTTGGTGAATTTAACTAGTTCACCAAATCTTTCAATATCTAAGGAATACTTTGACAGTGAGACTGCTTTTTTTCTTCATTAAAATAATAACTTGATATCTAGCATTGTATTTAGAGAAACATATGCTGATTTCTTCAGACAAGTAAGCCTACTGCCGAGGAGGAGCTGGAGTTGATTTTTAGGGAGAGGAAGAGGTTTTTGAGGTGAGCTGTCCTGCTAGAAGGAAGAATTGGGTGGAAACTAGCATACTATGAATATTGAGCCAAACTTTTTAATTCAGTGTCAGGAAAAAAAGATAATTCTGCTGTTGATTAGAATATCTGAAGGGAGATGGTTCATGCTGAGATACACAGGAGAGTGAAACTGGCTGCAGAGGTTTGTTTTTCCATGAGATACCCTGTTGTTTCGGTTTCCCCTTGATTCACCATCATTTAGTCATCTTGGTTTTGTCAGGCTTCAGTGATTACTCAACTCTCCTGCTCGGTTCAAAAGTTTATTCCCTCCAGGTTTTGCAACAATCTGACAGTCTTGTGTTCCATTCTTTTATAGACACAGCTCTTACTGTCACTGCATTGCCTCTGCCACTAGACAGTTGGCTAATAATATGCAACAGATATTAAAGTAAAACTACCCACAAAACCAGCTCTTACAGAAAGAAAGAATGGTAGGGTTTAATTTACTGTTTTCTAGAACTGAAACAGTTTTGGCACATTTAGGCTGGAGTTAGCATTCCTATTGCTTCTGAAAAAGGTACTATCAGCCTTGGAAATACTAGCAGTGTTTTTCCATTTCTGTTGCTCAGCAAAGTATATTAAAATAACAACTGGAGTTTTCTTGAACAAGCCCACAATCGGAGGATTGTTAAATTAATCTGTAGGGAAGTTTATTCTTATGGATGACAATGAGATAATAAATGAAAAAGTTTGTTTTCAGATGTCTTTAGAAACAAATGTTGAAAACCAGGTACATAAAAGCGCAACTCAAAGGCATGAGGATATTG
Source organism: Aptenodytes forsteri (assembly GCF_000699145.1). Lineage (NCBI taxonomy): Eukaryota > Metazoa > Chordata > Aves > Sphenisciformes > Spheniscidae > Aptenodytes > Aptenodytes forsteri. The sequence continues at coordinate 2,466,260 of NW_008795371.1, read as the reverse complement.
ACCTTCTTTGCAGTGCTTTAGTTACCTAAAACTCATAACCTAAAGCTGTCTGGTTGTGTTTTGCTCTCCTGGGCTTAGGTTTAAATGTTAATATGGCTGGTACTAACTGCTGGCTATAAAATGATCATTGATTTGTGAAGGGTACAGTCTTTCAATAAATATAGTGGAGATACCCAACATAAAAGCTGCTTTGACTTCAAAAAATTGTACTAGAATTGCTTATATTTGAAGTCATTTGATTCCAAAGCAACTAGCACCAACTCTATGTAGGTAGTCTTAACTGTTGTTATTTCTTAACAGTCATACAGTCTTACAGTCATAAAATAACATTACATTGATCCAGAATCAGTCAGTCATTTGTCTTTGTATCACAATGCATTCTGTTTGGGCTTTGTATAGCTTGTATATTGATTTCTCTGAATATTACTGTTAGTCTTCATAATCACACTGAATGGTGGAATAAAGTAATTAATGAAATAATCTGAAGTATTTAAAACAATGACATTTTTGTAATTTTTCTTCTGTTCAGCTATAATCCTCTGATAATCATGGAGCCATATTTTCCTGGTTTTAAGCCCGTGCAGCAGGACTGTGAAGTCACTCTTGAACTCGCAAGTGAGGAGACTCAAAAAACTAGAAATGCACAAAATTCTAGGACGGGGTCTTATGGTGTCAGTATTAGAGTCCAAGGAATTGATGGACATCCTTACATAGTACTAAACAATACAGAAGGATGTTTGTCAGAAAATCCCCCTCCTTCTGGAAAAGAACAGCAGGTCATTTCTCAGACTGTAAGCAAGCCAGCCACAGACTCCAATACTGCTTTTAAGTTGGAGGACAAAACCAGTGAACACACAAAGTTTCCTGGAACACAGCACATGCAACCCTGCATGCTTAAAAGCCTAAAGATAACCAATCTGGATGAAAAGGAAAAAGAAATATCAGATTTTAAAGATGGAACAACTAAATCCTCCAATTTGTTGAACTTTCAAAGACATCCTGAACTTTTACAGCCTTACGATCCTGAAAAAAATAACTTGAACTTGGATAATTACCAATCTTCTGTGTGCAGTAAATCTAAATCTTTTGCAGATGAAGATAAAACTGAAACAAAGCCTTGGATTTCCTCATCTAAAGTAGCGTCCCTACAGAAAACAAATACATATCTTGCAGAGCCAACCAAAGCAAATTCAAAAAAGATACATTTGAGCAGATCAGTAGAAGACCAAAATAAGCAGCTGTTGGATTGTCCCAGTAGCATGATCAGCCCCAATGAAGTGTGTGTTTCAGAATCATTTTCATCTGCAGGAGGATCCCCATGTGTTAGTCCCACTGCTTATCCGGAGACAAGAAAACCTAGACCAGATGTTCTTCCCTTCCGCAGACAAGATTCAGCTGGGCCAGTATTGGATGACTCACGAAGATCATCGTCCTCATCAGCTACTCCCACTTCTGCAAATTCCTTATACAGATTTTTACTTGATGACCAAGAGTATGCCATCTATGCAGACAATGTTAATCGGCATGAAAACAGAAGGTATATCCCATTTTTGCCTGGAACTGGCCGTGATATTGACACTGGTTCGCTTCCAGGAGTAGATCAGCTAATTGAAAAGTTTGATAAGAAAGTTGATCCTCACAGAAGAGGTAGGTCAGGAAAAAGGAATAGAATTCATCCAGATGATCGTAAAAGATCAAGAAGCGTTGATAGTGCCTTGTCATTAGGGCTTGATGTAAATTCAGATTATTTAGGTGAATTCAGTAAAAGCTTGGGTAAGTCAACTGAGCACTTGCTGAGACCATCTAAAGTTTGCCTTCACAAGCAGTTATGCAGAGATCAAAAGTCACCTTCCAAAGTGATGAAGATTTCTGCTCGAAGTATTGGAAAATTGCAAATGCCTGATAAAGACATTCAGAACAGCAATTTCAGTTCTTTGCAATACCATAAACAAAATGGAGCTGATACTGAGAGCTTGATGTTTAGGTCGTCTACACTCCCAGGACAGAATAAGAGAGAGGAAGTTAGAACAGTAACTTCTACTTTGTTGTTGCCAAGCAGAATCACAATTCCGCCTGATTCAGGAGCCAAGAAGATTTCTGTAAAAACATTTTCATCCATCCCTAATATACAGGTAATTTTGAATTTACTCTTTAAGTTGTGTTTTACACTCCAGCATACTAAAACTGTCATATTCTTAAATGCGTATTTTTCTGCTCTTCATTAGAACAAATTCCCATCACAGTACTTTCAAATGGGATAGCAGAGTTGTTCTGGAGAAATGTAAATACAAAAATTATTCCTGTAGTTGCAGGTATAGAAAACATGGTTTGTAAAACAGCTTATTCTTGTATGGGTGAAGGAAGATGGTGGGGCCAAAGAAGATTATTGTAAGTGATGTTGTGATGATTCTTTAGCATAACTGCACAAAAATAGAATCCTGAAATACATGTAACTCCATGCAAATTATGTTTTCTTTCTTTTGGTGTGGAGTATGCTTTCTTCTTGCACTAAGCCAAAACTCCAGTGGATCGTTGTGAACTTTAGGTCCACAGTACATAAATTTTTTCATAATGGAATAGAATAGAGAACTTCAATTGTACAGGTTGTATTTACAACCCTCATAGGATTGTATTTTTTGACATTTTATCTTGTCCTTTTAGGCAACTCCTGATCTCTTAAAAGGGCAGCAAGATCTTGCGCAGCAAACGAATGAAGAGACTGCTAAACAGATACTTTACAATTACCTTAAGGAAGGGTTAGTAAACATAGTTAACTTTTGGAGAGGAGATTGTATTTTCTCAGTGTTTATCTTCTATTACATTTAAAACATGAAACTGTAAAATCAAAGCTATAACTAAATGAAATGTCTGTTTCATAATTCTGTATCTCAGCTGTGTCCTTTAAGGCATTATAGGATCTCAAAATACCCAGGCAATCAGGACTTATGTAAGGTATCGTACAGGATTTGATTAAATGTGCTTGACACTTGTGAATCAGAATATGTTTTGTCTTTTAAATACTTCTGGAGTTAAACTTCATGTGTTACGGAGGTTCATGAAGAATTCAAATCATACCTCATGGGAGTTTAAGCTTGTGGATTTTTTAAACAACAAAGTGTTCTCTCTTAAGGTTTGACAGAAGCTCTCTTGTTGCTGTGCATTTAATCCTTTGTAATCCACCTGTAACTTTTTTACTTGGTATTTTCTAATGATAACTTATTGAAAGATGAAGGAAGGAGAAATGAATTAAAATATACATGAATGCACTTAAAATTTGTTTGCATTCCTGATGTAGCAGGTTCTGGGAGCTGTTGAAGTATTATTTTCTGGTGCAGTAGTCAGGACTTGAAAAATCTAATACTAATTACTTCTAATTTCAGTATTTTTGAATAATATACATGCTGAATACCTGTCTTTCCACAGCTATAGTCTTGTAGAAGAGAGTTGCAATTAGAGTTCAGTGATTTTTTTTATTTTTTTTTTTTTTTTAAAAAAAATTGTTAAAAAAATATTTTTCCCCCAGCCTCTCTTTAAAGGGTTTAATGAAATCATAGTTAAGATAATTTCTGACTGTTTCATATTAGATTTTTTTTATCTTATGGTGGTGATTTTCAGTAGTTTGGACACTGAATTTGTTTTGATGTTAACAAAATAGTACCTTTGATCATATAATTGCTTACTTGTACTGTATGTTTTAGAAGTGCTGATAATGACGATGCAACAAAGAGGAAAGTCAACTTAGTTTTTGAGAAAATTCAGACTTTAAAGTCAAGAGCTGCTGGAAAGACACAGGTAAACAATTTTTAAAGTTGCTTTGGCTTGTTTCATAGTGATACAGTGTTCAAACAGGGCTTTAAAAATTTGAATCCCCTCACTGCTTTCAATTACATTATTCTTGTAGTCCCTCAGTAGTATAGCTTGATTTTAATCATGCACTGAGGTGACTTATGGGAAATCTTTTTGTTAACAATTAAAAAAGAATGTAAAGGAGTCTACCATGAGAACCTCTACATTTTGCTTCTACGTTTAAGAAGGAGAGAGATGCAAACTTAACATGAACATCAAAAGGTTTTTGGGTCGAAGAAAAAGCTAACATACATAGCTTTAAAAAATAATGGCGAAGCATCTTCTCATTATAGTGACGTAAATAGATATATATAAGTGGAGAGAGTATTTTAATTTTTAATTTAGAAAAGCAGTGATCTAGGATATTGTTTAAAAGTCATATTGCAATAATAGCATTTGACAATCTGCCTACTGAAAAGTTTTTGTTTCCTGCTGCGTGGTGCACTGTTTTTTCAGTTCTAAAGCAAAGTGAAGAAATGCCCAGTTGTTGCAGTGATGGCATAAGAAGGATTAAATGCTTACTTTTGGTGGTTATTTTATTCTGGGCTATAATTAGTCAAAATGAAAATATAAAACACATCTTAAGAAATTACCAAAAAACAGTGTTTGAAAATCTGTCTTGACATATAAGCATGAATCCCTTTGATGTCCCTTTTGTGTAATTGGTGGTATCTCAGTCAAATTTGGCCCCAAGTATTTGTGATTTAATTCATATGTTGCCTAATTTGAATTTTTCTTTAGGTTTGTATATTTTCTGTATTATTGGCAACATGCCTTGAGCAATCACCAAGAAGTTTTATGAAAATAAAATCATGGTTCCTTTGAAAATATCAGCTTGGCTTGACCCATATGAAAAGTCCCTGGTGAGCTCAGGCAATTGATGCTACACTTTATTAACCTTCCTTGTAGCTTTACTTTAGATTTTAAAAAACAGTTGTCAAAGAACATCTTGGCTTTGTGGGAATAAGCATATCTATTTAATTGTAGGTTTTGGATTCTTCAGCTGAAGTAAAAGCATTGGTGGAACAAAAAGCAGAACTTGAAAGGAAAGTGGAAGAATTAGAGAAAAAACTGGATCTAGAAATTAGGGTACGGCACTTTGTTGTTATAAAGCGTTTGACTATTTCAAATATACTGTTCTAAGTAAGTGACAACTGATCAATGAGCTGAATCTTTTTTGCTTCATCTTCTTTTTAATCCAGATATACCTGTGCTTTTACAGAAGACTTTTTATTTTAAGTGTAGTTGCTCATAGCATAGTTACCCTTTTAAAGAATTGTCTTTCTTAGTATTTGAGAAGGAGTTTGGAGCAGTGAATAAAAATGTTAGGCACATGCACATAAAATTTCTTAGGTATCTGCAGAGGTAAATGTTAATCTGTTGACTGCAGTGAGGCAGTCACATGGAGTGAGAGACAAACTGTATTACTCATTAGCTGCTGTTTCTTAATTACAGTGTTATTTTTGCAGTGCTGAATTCAAAGTGATTAAGTACAGCCGTGCTCTGAAGACATGAGAAGGACAGCTTGGCTTCTTTCAGTTTGCATTTTGAGTCTGTGATGAGAATCAATATACTTGAAACTGATTAGATAGTACTGAGGAGGCTTCACTTCTCACATTTCTAATAAAAAATTAGAATAATTTTTAGAATAATTAGAATAATAAAAATCGTGCTTGAAACTGATTAGATAGTACTGAGGAGACTTCACTTCTCACATTTCTAATAAAAATCGAAAAGCAGTGCTTTTTGTGTTTTAATAAACATTCCAAGCTTTTAATATTCATAAATTAATAAGCACTTCTACAAGTGAAAAATATCAAAGTCTTGAAATGGCTTCTTTCATATAATAAAAAAGAGCCTTTAATTTATTTATGCTTAGTCTATTATCTTGCTTAACCTTGGTGTACAAAATTCAGAATCAGCAAAATTCCAAAGAAGAGAGAGATGCTACACGAGCAAGCCTGAAAGATCTTCAGCTGCAACTTGATGAAAGTATATGTGAAAAAGAAGCCTTAAAAAAGCAGCTGGACGAAAGCGAGAAGGAACTCAGACAAAACCTAGAGGAGTGAGTTAATTCTAGAAAAGTTATTCATTGGAATTTGTACCTTTTCTTAAACCTTTTAGGTTAAAAGTACCTGTGTCTTCAGAATATGTCAATGGAATCAGACAGAGTGACATTTGTTATTGTAGGAAATGTTTCTACTGTTTAAAAACTGCATGTTTTTAGAATATCTGGAAGGAAAAGAAAGATTGCTGAATTTACAGTCTTCCTCTCTCTTAGTGTGAATTGCTTTTAATATTTCATGGTCATAATATATAGTTTAAGTCTTTAAAATATGGAAACACTTGAGTGCCTTAGTCAAGAACATAGTATCAGTTTTAAAATAAAATACAACTTTCCACTTAAATATCTACTTAAAAGAGTTCTCATTTTTCCTCTTCTGACATTTCATTTTTCTGCCTCATTATATCCCATTCCTTGTGAGGAACATGGGAATAGATACTTGTATCTTTTTAGTACTTGAAAGAACAAATTAGTATTTCTACAAATTAAAAAATCCTGTCTGATTTTTTCCTGATGAGGCTTTTTCAAGTGAAGATGGAGCAGGAGCAACACCAGACTGAGATCAGAGATCTTCAAGACCAGCTCTCCGAGATGCATGGTGCACTGGATAATGCAAAACATACTGATGAAGGGGAGAAAGATTTTCTGATTGAGGTTAGTTATAAAGTACCAGAAGAAGGATGAAAAAATCGAAGGAATTGCCTAAAAAGTGGGAACCAAGATACAGGTAGAAGAAATACATTCCTTAGCTTTTCCTGTTCTATCAATCCAAAACAATATACCATTATTGGATGACCTAAGAAAGCATGTTGTAATAACTACATTAACACTAAAAGGAATACAAAGTGTAAGTACCATCGTTTTACAGAATAGGAGGACAAATAACATAATGGTTGAGGGACAGCTGAGTTATCTACTATTACCAGATAATCATCTCAGTCTGTTTTATCAATTAGATAGGATTTTGGGTCAGAACAGGGAAGATCAGTTTAAAGAAGGTGTACATGCTAGCAAGGCCAGATGAGATTCAACTAAGAAAATTAAAACAACTCACCAAAGCAGTCTAAATTGTTGACTCCCTATTGCTGGGACCAGGGAGAGAAGAGAAGGGATAGAGTCTGAAGAGGAACAAAAGAGTTACGGGTTTTCTGTCACTTTGGGATGAAAAAGGAATTGGCTGTAGCCCTGGTTATAGTAATATACTGATGATGAAATAGAGAACACTGCTTATTAAATTTGTTGATAAGGGTGTGTAAGAGTATCAGTGCTTAATGGTTCAAGAGGAGGATTAGAATTCAGAATTATCTTAATACTTTGTAGTACCAAAACAATTAACTTCTCTTGATACTAGTGCAAAGAACTAGCTTAAGAAATGGAAGCTGAATGTTAAAATACAAAATAGGGAGCAAAAGCATAGACAGTAGATCTCAGGAATATTAAAGATGTTTGTATGCAAGACATGATGAGTAGAATAACTACCTTGTTTTGTGTAGGTGAGATTTGATTGCTCTCTTAAATTATGGTCCTAAATCTCAGGCACTGCAGTTGAAAGTTGTACATAAGTAGGGGAATATCTGGAATGATGGTGATAGTACTGAAAAACATTACCTATGAAGAAGGACTTTAATCTGAATGGAGGAGTGAGGGAAGAGTCAAAAGCACATCTTATTTGACATTGCTATAAAGGAGATAGTGATGAATTTTACTATGCTGTGTGGGGATATAGTAAGAAATAAGAGACTTAGCTGCAGAGATTTAAAGTAAGTGTTGGAAAACATTTTCTATCAATATGGATAATTAAACAGTGGAACATGGCTATCTGGGTTGGTAGTAGAATCCCTTTCATTGTAGGCTTTTAAGGACAGAATAGATGATGTGTGTCAGGAATGGTTTAGATGTACTGATCCTGCTTCAGTGCAGGGGAAGTTTACATTCTTTTTGAAAGTGCAGCTTGAGAAATACCAAATTGGATAATTCTTGAAGCTGTACATTTTGTATTGTTGCTGTTATTTTATTCTGTGTTTGTATACATGAATGTGTGTATTTATTCTTCAGATTCACTGACTACACACTTCCTTCCCAGCAATTTGTACAGGGGAACATGGTGGGAGGAGGAAGGGTATAAAGGCATGGACTCAGTTGGGAAGCACTTGTTTTGTCTTCAGCACTTGCAGAAGCAACTTTCTTTATTCTTTCCAGCAGAAAAGACAATAAGGAATTATCATTGGGTTCGCTTCTCTTGCAGAGTGGGAAACAAAGGTTTTTCTTTGTTCTTACCTACCTCTTTGCTACAGAAGGTAGGACTGAGGGAGTTGTTAAATTGCAACCTTAGTTTGACTCCTGCTTTATTTACAGACAGCATAACATACACCATCAAAATCTTTTCATAGTTTTGCAGCATCAGATATGTTGACCCGTTATAGAAAACATCAGCTATATGTTAGACTTCTAATAACCTTAGGGTTTGGTAAATTTGTAGCTTACTATAAAAACGCAAAAAACACGTCAATCATACGAAACGAAGTTGGCCTTGGGGAGCTTATACTTACATGCTTTCCTTCTCTGAAACACAAACATAACATCCATTGGAGCTATTTGTCAAGCAATTGTGTTTAATTTTGTTCTTTAGGAGCTGATGCAAATGAAGCAGGATCTGCAAGAAGTATTAATAGCAAAAGATCAACAAGAAGAGATTTTGAGAAAGAGAGAGCGAGAGCTTACAGCTTTAAAAGGAGCACTAAAAGAAGAAGTATCTAGCCATGACATGGAGATGGACAAACTTAAAGAGCAACATGATAAAGAATTGCTCAATCTACAACAGAGCCTGGAGAAAGCAACAGAGGTGAAATAAGTGATTACAATTAATCTCTGCAGGGAAAAATCATACCTCTCACAGATGTACCATACTAGATGCTTTCAGATACTAATCTTTTCTTAGCAAAATAAATAGGTAAAGATTTGGGCTAGGAGATTCTTAGCTGCTGCTAAGTTTTATTTCATACACTTATATAATGTTTTGATTGTTTGTGGCAACTGAGGTTGTGGCCCTTTCTTCAAGCAGTTATTTACTGTGTTTGCTTCATTGCAAACTTTGAGAGAGGATAGATGGGAGTATAGTACAGAGGACCATTTACTTGTCTTGGGTTAAATGGGATCACTGAAACCTTGAGGATGCCCTGAAGAGTGCTAGTGTGCTTTGTCAGTGATGCTGTTGAAATTACAGTTTTGGAGCTTCTAGCAGTTCTCTGCAGTTCTTTGCAGCCCACTGTTCCTACCTTCAGCTCCTTGGGTCACGTCCTGTTCCCTGGTTACATTGTCCCACCTTGTCCCTTGAACTACTTGCTACTAGGGGTTTTTTTGTTTTATTTTGTGTCCTTTTCATTTTTTGAGCTTGTCTTTTTTACTGAATGGTCAAATGAGTGCCAGCACAAGGGAAACAGCAGGGAGTTGGTGTCTGGAAGCAGACAGGAGGAAAACAGAACTGAAAGAATTGCCTCTTCCAGCATCAGCAGGAAGTCTTTGTGAGGGGGAGAATAGGAGCAGTTTTCAGATGTGTGTATCTGTTACTGTTTTCCAAAAGGTGTCCTTTGTGAAGTTTATCTTTGCAGAGACAGCAGCTAGGAATGTATTGAAAGATTTTTTTTTTTGTAAGGGAACAGTTCTCATAAAATCTTGAGCATTATTTTTACAATGAGAGTTACTTGTGTCTTTTCCATATGCCCTTCCCTCATTTTATTTCTGTCAAACTTTTGAGAAAATTTCTAAAGGCAAACTGTGCTTGACCAATGTAAGTCAAAATTGTAGGCCCAGTTTTATGCTTAGAAACGTCCATGCTGATTTATATCTTTTACCCATACCTCATTGGTGTTAGGTGAGTTGCAGTTATCCTACTAGTCATGGCCAAAAACATAACATAGAACTGAATTAAAATTAAGCTTGAAACTTGAAAGAAGTTTCCAAAGCTTTATATGCTTTATGAGCAAATTAGGAGCACATATGGAAGATGCTGGATAGATATTGTATGACTGAATTCTGATAAACAGTATTCTTTTACAGGATTGTTTTTAAATGTGCAATTTTCTTCAGTGGTTAGAAAAGTTTATATACACTGGTTTGTTTATGCAGCCTAGGACTTCTACTTGAGATTGTTTTGGCTTTGCTTAAATGTGTTGTTTCTCTTTGTTTACATCATCATGAAGATATTTGACTCATCTGAGCTGCTTGAACTGAATTAATTTTTTTTCTTTGAGAGAAGTAGAACATTTAAATTATCATTTTTTTATTATACAGTAATTGTAGTGACAGCTTAACCTCGATGAACCATCTTTCAAAGTTACTGCATGGTAATTTACTGTATTTCAATTATGGAACTGTAATTACGACTGACAAGAAATGAAAGAGTAGTCTGTTTGGCATAACAATAACACAGTCTGGGAAGTGGCTCTATGACTGGGTTGCTGTAGCTTAGAGATAGTTATAAATAGCATTTATTTACTTGCATGACATAGTCTATCTAATAGTAAATTTAATAACATGTTCAAAAGTTAAATTTAATTAATTAATGTTGCTCTAAGCACCAGTGCTGCACTTCCGATTTTACTTCAAGTGATTTTTGTTGGTTTTATTTTAAGTCAAACTTTTATCATGCATAATTGGAAGGTGGTTTTTTGTTTTAATCTCGCTAGTGTTAGTACCCTTAATGATTTTTTGAAGCCCAGCATTATCTCTATGCCTGCTGGTTGAGATTAGTTGTTGAGTTTGATATATCATCTATCAGGAAAGTATAACCAGTCTCTGCAGGGAGTTAGATGAGTGATCGGCTGTGATCTTACATATGATGTTAATTATTTGTTTTATAATTTTTCTGGAATACCCAACAGTGTGTGTGAAAATCATGTTTTACACAATTGAAGCTGCTTGACCTGTTAAATTATTTTTTTTTTTTTAATATTATTGCAAGCTGGAAACATTTATGTCGGATGGTGGGATACAAGAAATTTACATCAAAGATTAGTGGAAAGGGCCATTCTGTTGTATTTAATGAGGAAAACAGGTGTGTAAATGCTGTAACAGTGGTTTATCATACAGAAAATATGGATACTGATGTTTGATAGATCAGGGTATCTCAGAGTTTGTATGTACAAGGTTGTTAGTTCTTATGTTGCTTCTATATCATCCAAATTGGTACACTGAATAAAGATGATTTGTGATAATATGTATTGGGCCAAAAAGGAAGTTTTTGCAGGGAGAAAGGAAGTAATTTTTGTGCCAGTGTTAAATCAACAGAATTTTTCAGCTGCTGCAGATGTCAGATAGGTTGGCAAGTAATGTACAGTGCATTTAGTCTGTGTGATTAGAATGCCACATAGATCTGTTTTGAAATCACGTTAGAAACATACTCAAGGTTATCTGATAGGAGAACAGAGCGGCGTTATTTGTCATGTGCGATTCTGTTCTCATGCTCACTGATGTGATAGTAGGTTGTGTTTTTTTTGTTTTTTTAAATAGAGATTGTTATATAAAGCCACAGATATTAAGATACTAGTTTTCTTTGCTACAGTTTACCTTTTTAACTCATTTTTGTGTTATGTCTTTTACTTGTGGTGGTCTTGAGATGGCTGTGATTGTTCTTAACTTCATTGCTTGTTTATTAAGACTGAGACCAGACTATTTCCATTTAACAATAGTAAAAGTTTTACTCTTCCATAACTTACCTCTGTGGGGTAATAATTACCTTTAATTTAATAATAAATTTAAAAATTAATGTCTCTCTAATTAAAAATTGATTTCTCCACCACCGCAAGTGCTAGAGCAGAAATGAATATGAATCCCCTCCTGGTTTTAATGTAGTACAAAAATTTGTATTATTTAGTCTGACCCTACAACGCAACAGGCCAGAATTTTACTACTTAACCATGAGTGTTCTGCAACTGTAGATGAAGTGCCACTGTTTCAGTAAAATTTGGAAATAGCTTTTGGAATGTAATACTGTAGGTAAAAGGTTGTAGCAAATTGCAACTAGTACTGTTCAAATTCCACTGAAACTGTATCAGCTCGGGAGTGCAGTTGCAAACTGCACAGCACTGTCAAATTTATGTCTGTTTTGAGAAGCAGTCTGCACAAATGATGTTGTTCAGAAAAAGCTGTAATCATCACATTATGAAGAGGCTTATCTAAGCCTCATCTTGACTGATTTACTCAGGGTTCATCAAACTTATGACCTTGTCCTCAAAATGATAAAACAGACGCTCAGACTTTAGAAGCTGATTCATTTATCAACGCATTTAAGAATGCAATGAAGCTTGTGGTCATGTGAGCTTTAACTGTAATGTATGTGTTAAGCCATGTGATATGATTGAAGAGAAGAAGGAATTTTACTAGAGCAAGTGGTAGGAACAGTAAAAGACAGTGGTTACCTTCTGCACATGTCATGAACTAAAAGTGTACTGCTTTAAAATAAGAAAATAATATAAAATTTTGAGAACTGTAGATGAGAACAAGCTTTGGTTTTGTTTTTGTTTTTTCCCCATCTGTATGACGTGATTGTGAATTTAGGTGAATCTAGCACAGACCTGTAAAGAACTTTGAAATGAAAGTTAATATTGTATCTTTTTCTACCTAACCTGATAATATGATACTTCTTCTACAAAGCTAATAGAAATCTCCCACATAGAGCAGAAGCTTAACAAAAACTAACTTAAGCATTGTAAATGATACTGATACATACTGTGTATGCCTTTCTTGTAGAAATGGCTTGGCATATATAGTTTAAATGTAAAATGAAACATAACTAAATTTAGTATACTCTGAGAACCTATTTTGGAATAATGCTGTACAAACACCAAACAGTGGTTACCCGAGTTACTCAGGGTAAAGTGAAGACATAACTGATTGTGGAGCATCGCAGAGACACTTTGGTACATAAAGTGATAAACAAATTTAATTTATGTAACTGTAAAATTATATATATGGAAAAAACCAATAGGATCCTAACTAACTTGTGCCACTCTAAGGTGAAATGTTGGGGTTATAATAAATAGCTCTATAAGAACATCATCTTGATAGCAGTAAAAGATACAAATTATATGATAGGAATTACTTGGGCATAAGAACATCATTATGCCCTTGTATGCATATATCCATAACTCATCTGAATCTGCATCCTGAATGCTGTGTCTGAGTCTAGTCCGTTCACGTCAGACAAGATACACAACAGTTGGAAAAGATTTAGAGAAGATGAACCAGGATTTCAAATGCCACTAGTGGGTTATTTCTGTCCTTTGCTTGCCTGAGGCAGCCTTTGCCATGTTGAAATAACCCCTTTTTTTGTTGTTGTTGTTTCACTGGTAGAAACCGGTTGGTAACGGATCTAAACTGTATACAGAGTCAAAGAATAGTGGAGTGACTGGTCCAAGTCAATGTTTCCTCTTTCATGACCTGCCCCTCCACCCCCTTTCATTTTCTGCCCTCCTTTACCAGCCCTCTAAAAGCCTGGTATGTTTTTGATTGATTGATTTCCAGTGTGGTCCTACAAACACAGATGGAGTGGGGGAAAGAGAGGGAGGGTGCACAGGCAGAAGTGTGATGGTGGAAGGAAGGCTGCAGGCACTCCTTAAATAGGCATCATTATTGGAAATGCATATTTTAGAACTGTATATGGAAAATCTGGGAGACAGATTTGATTTGTTTTGCTGTAAGTGTCTGTTCTGTGGATGGAAAGGAAGCCGTTTGGTAATAGCATCATGCATGTTTTTAGGCACCCATTAAATGAAATACCAAACAAGTTACGGAATATTAGCTGTGTTGTCAACAAGAATAATAAACATGCCTCTAAAGCGCACTGAAGATGTAACTTGGTGACTTTGTCTTTGGTGCTAAAGCAAGCTTTTTAGGTTCCAGCTCCTCTGGTCTTTCATTTCCATGCAATTTACACCTCCATTTATTTAGTGGGGACGTGTTTGTTTGGATGCAGACAGTACCATGAAACTACAACTGAGTGTTTTTTATACTGTATGTAGAGTCAAGAAAGTCTCTGAGTAAAACTGTCCTGCAAAGTTCTATTTGAGTTGGATTGGACCACATCTAAACAAGACAAAAAAAAAAAAAAAAAATCTGTTTTATCTGTAACAGTTATTGGTGCTGGTTTTGGCTGGGATAGAGTTAATTTTCTTCACAGTAGCTAGTATGGGCCTATGTTTTGGATTTGTGCTATATGAAACAC
>NW_008795371.1:2447170-2452085 GCF_000699145.1 Aptenodytes forsteri | reverse complement strand
CCACCCCACCAGCGAGTAGGCTGGGGGTGCACAAGAAGCTGGGAGGGGACACAGCCAGGACAGCTGACTCCAACTGACCACAGGGATATTCCATACCATATGACGTCATGCTCAGCATATAAAGCTGGGGGAAGAAGAAGAGGAAGGGAGGGACGTTCGGAGTGATGGCGTTTGTCTTCCCAAGTAACCGTTATGTGTGATGGAGCCCTGGTTTCCTGGAGATGGCTGAACACCTGCCGGCTGATGGGAAGTAGTGAATGAATTCCTTACTTTGCTTTGCTTATTAAACTGCCTTTATCTCACCCCATGAGTTTTCTCACTTTTACTCTTCTGATTCTCTCCCCCATCCCACTGTGGGGGAAGTGAGCGAGCAGCTGCGTGGGGCTTAGTTGCCGGCTGGGGTTAAACCACGACATCATTTCACCACTGTGAACCTTATTCAGCCAGGACTATTTCAGTTAGTCTGGGTTGGGAAGGGGGGTTGTTTGGGGCGGTTGGCAAGAGTGCAGTCAGATGCTGCTTTAATGCCATCAGGAGGATCTCTAATCCTTATCAGCAGAAGGCAGTATATGTATGTTCAGGTGGTTTGTCCTGTGAAAGTGTATGTTTGTTTGTGTATGTGTGTGAAGTGTTTGACTGTGTAAGTCCATTCAGTAGGGTACAATGTGAACACAGAGCTAGTTAATATTTTACTCTAGTCTTTGCAACAACTTCTGACCTTGAAAAAACTTAGTGTAAGCCAGTCTGAGTCTGTCATGAAACATAGTTAGGAGGATAATATGACATTGATATAGCTGCTGGTTGAGAGGTTAATACTTTCCTGGCTCTGGATTTTATAACTGTGTAAATGTTAGGTCATGCCTATATTGGGGAAATTTTGTTTAATATGCTCTGTGTAAAAAAAAAAAAAAAAAAAAAAAAAAAAAAAAAAAGGGGGGGGGCGGCATTCTCAATTTTAAAATCTAGGTATTTAGATCTTTCATTACATCTCATAAATGAAAACCTAAATAGTTTTGGAAATAATATTAAGAATATGATACAGTTTAGATCAGTGAAAATGGCTTTGCAAGAAAACAAGTCTTGTCTCTAAACTGTCACAAGTGAATAATTTTTAACCAGTTAATAGAATGGTTCTAGCTGAAATGGAAGGAAAGACAGTCTGACCTCTTTGTAAATTTGTGCACTTGCTTACTCAATAATCTCTTGAAGTACAACTGAGGATTCAGGTTGGTTGCAGCATACCTCACTAAGAGAGAAAAACACACTGACCCTTTTAATAGGTTACTAATGATAGTTAGCATCCAAAGGCATAGCCATGTGTTAAAGCAACGTAGGCCTCATTTTGAGATGATGAGAATTAACATAACCAGTGTAAGGTAGAAAAGCAGTAAGTAAAGCCATTTAGGCCATTTAGTCTCTTTTCCAGAAGCTTGGGTTTTGGGGTTTTGTTGGGGTTTTTTTTGGGGGGGGGCAGGGGACGTGGGGTGGTAGCCTAACACTCCATTTTTCTTTTAAGGAGTTTTCACATTCCTTTTTTAGAGGTATGAGATTTTATTATCCATGCTATCCAATGTTTCTGTGTCATTCATCCCAGGGCTTCCAGCTGCTTTAAGAAATAGTGTCTGAGGTTAGAAGAATTGCCTAAAGGTACACAGTGGGGAAAAATACCAGAACTACAAACAGAGCTGCAAACAGAAATAGAGACCTGTTGTTTGCATTCATGAGCTTTAAAAACTAGATGACTGTACCTGAATAATACTGATTTCACAAGCTCTCTTTACTGAAGAGCTAATAAGGATTACAATTAAAGGGCTGTCCCTGTGTTGAGACTGAGTATGTTTGTCTTTTTTCCTAGGGTGTCAGTCTTTGGGTGTAGGTTGGTTTTGGTTTTTTCTTTCTTTGGAAATCACCTGAATGTTACCTAGGGAAATCAGTGTCTAGTTGTTTTATTTAAACTTGATTTGTTTAGATACAAAAAGGAGAGGAAAAGACAATAGAAAGGGATTTGATATCTCCATCACTGCTACCCCCTCAGGATCATCTGAGGGAGCTGGGTAGACCTGAATCCCTGAAGCCACATGAAACTTTTTACGTGTAGCTCAAGAAGTTAAACAACTAGTCCAGCATCAACCTAAAAAAGGTGGCCCATGAGACTTTAGAGTTGGTTTCAGCAGACGGTATCTTCCTTGATACCTTAAGTGTCCCACACCAGGAACAGAATGAAGTGGACAGCCACGCCATTCCCTTTTTTTCTGGAAGATTATAGTGTCATTTACTTTGATTCCACAAGTATGAATATGGAAAGAACATTTGAAAGTCTGTTACTTCTATTAAAAAAAACTCCTATTTGTGCCCTAGCTCATTTTGAATGGAGATTTATTCTTTAGATTTGTACTTCAAGTATGGCAATTAAAGAACAAACAGTTAATTGGTTGAATTCAGTTTTACTCAGTTGAACTTGATTCTGAAAGGAAATGTAAAGGTTTTTAGGAAAATTGGCTGAGTTGTGCCTAATAAACATTGAATCTAGCCAAAATTTAACAGTTCTAACAAGCTGTGAATGAGATACTTGGCTTCCCCTGACTTTAGTTCTTCCTGTATTTTGTAAAAGGACTGTAAAGGTCCCATACTGTGCAGTCACTGCCAAAGGGGAATTTCACCAGCTGAAACACTGAAGTCAGCCAAAACCATTTTTTAATGATCAGTTACACAACCACTCTCAGGTCTTTGCCAGTGTTGAGGGTGTGGTAAAAAAAGGTGTGGGGCCACAGAACATTTTCTGCATTCCTATCCAAGAGGTTTTTTGCTGTATTCAGGTTGAAATAGAATATTTCATTTGCATTTCAAGGACCCTGTTTGTGTAAACCCAAAGCAACTGGACAGAACACACAGTAATGGGTGGTGGGAAGGATTTTGATGCCTTTTGTACTAACTGAGCTTCATCTCTGATTCTTTAAATCTGTTCACTGCTTGCACCAAAGTTGAGAGTAGAATAGTATATACATATATTTGCTTTACTGAAATTTCTGCAACAAAGGAGTTGGAACAATATTTATTGCTTTATTTAAATTTGGTCTTGACTAATTTTAATATTTTTTAAAATGTTTCTGGGCATGTATACAACTATATACGAGGACACAAACCCAAACTTTATTAGATTAATTTCCTGTTAGGCAAAACACCTGAAAGGAGCAGAATGAGAAGTCAGGGAATTGAATTTCACTGCTGAAGTTCCCTTACGGAGAGTAACTTCCTTAGCTCCAAAGCTGAAAACTAAATGTCGCATGCATATGAACTCCAGCAGCTGTGACTATGTGGACTCGGATAAGCAGACCTGCGCTAGGTAGAACTTTATAAATCAGGTGTACATACCAAATCAAATAGTACACATATGTATATGTGCATGCATTCTCTCACTTTCTTCTCATCCATCTGTTACGAGTTAAAAGTAGCTTTGTACTCACTTAAACACAATTTTAGAATATTTCATTTATTAATGTTTTTCAGACTTTGGTCGGTTCCTGCACTCAGTACATACTATTAAAAACTTCTTCTGAAGAAAGAATTATATTGATTATTTCACAAACTTTAATTCCTTTTCTCAGCATAGCTGCAAGCTCATAAGTAACGTTATTCCCCATATTAAGTATAGGAAAGTAAGAGGTAGAGAGACTACTGTGAAAAGGATCCATTAGTTGTGCATGTTCAAATGGAGGTGCCTAGGTTAACACAATGTTAACCATTATATAGTCCTTGATATATTCAGGGTACAATTTTTGCTGACTTCAGTTGCAACTGTGCACTCAAGACTTTGGAAACCAAACCCTAGTGTCTCAAATCAAGCACCAAGGAAATTAAGGAGCATGCAGTTTGTGATCCCCTCTGGAAAGTTTTGGTTGAGTGACTTGCTTCAGGAGCTCTTTTGGCAGAAACAAGAATAGAGTCCAGATTCTCTAGGGCTGTATTTGGCTACCTTAGCTGTGAAACTATCCTTTTTCTTACTGCCTCACCCATTTCTGCAGTGCTCCTTTATTTCTGCAGCAACAGCCCCGTTCACTGTAAACTCTTGACTTGTTCTCAAGCTGATTGACTAATCCTTTAAGCTTCAGAATTAAAATGTATGAGAACTATTAAAAAATTTTGGTGGTTATTGACTGCCATAGATTATTTTCCTCCACGTATGATCTTTTTTTGTGGTCAGAAACTTGATTTTTTGCAGTGGACCTTTCTTTTAGGATTTGATAACTTGTTTTATTCATGGTGGTTTGAGTCCACTGCTGGGGTAATAAGTAAAGGTACTGCATGTGCAGTATGGCACAATGACAATGTCAGAATGCAGAAGCTTATCTTCAAGCAGTCACAGAGGACTTTATATTGTGGGACCTCATCATTACAGCTATGTTTTCTTTCTTCTAAACAGGCTTCTTTTTCTTTTTTCAGCTTTTTTCAGAAATTTGCAACCCATTTCCAGCTTCTTTTACCTAATCTCTGTAGCTTAAGTCTGCTGATAAGATTTGCTCAGTCTTAAATCATGAGTTTAAACAGGATAAAATTTGAGAAAGCATAATAAAATATTTCATGTATTCAAAAATAATAAATGAGAAGAAGGTATGAGTGTGTTTAAGAAGTCTGCAAGGATGTGGGTATTAAGAGGAAGGTATTATTCCTTCAGAGATTGAAGAGATGGAAATCTTGAATGTAAAACAGGCTAAATGTAGGAAATAGAAGGCACTGAATGCCCTGGAAGACAGACTGAGGACAGACAGATTGGAAGGAAAGACAAAGCAAATACAGGCAAACAAGCATAAGGAAAATGCTATAGGGTTTTTACCGTACATAAATATAATTCCATAATATATAGTAAAAAGTTGGTTTACTAAAACACACTGCCACAACTAGCAAGCGGGAGTAAAAA
>NW_008795371.1:2422806-2446847 GCF_000699145.1 Aptenodytes forsteri | reverse complement strand
TTTGATTGTTTTGGTTTCTGGTTTTTCCTGTGGCAAATATGTCTGAATGTACAGTATTTCATTCCAGCTTTTGTCTTCAAGAATCTTGTTTAACCAGTTTTATGTTATGTTACGTAATTTTTATAGACTTAGTTAAAATGATTGCCAAAACTTTACCAACATCCCCAAATATTAAATGTAAAGGATTTATGAATGGGTACCAACAGGAGTCATTAATTGATGTAGTGTCATTAAGCCTTAAGGACCTTTTGTTAACTCACACTGTTTATGTGCAGCACCGTTACAAATAAGTCATGTGTGGACTGAAGGATATGGATCCACAGCACAATCTGCGCATGCGAGTTCTCCGTCTGGCTTTTTTCCTCATTTGTACTTACTAGCCCTGTAGCATTCAGTTATCCTTCTGCTTTCATCCTCATCACTCTAACCCACTCTAATTCAATGCTTTTGCAAACAGCTTTCAACTCCTTTTTTGAACGTGTGAGCCAGTCACTGATTTTTAAATGAAAGCTGTGCCTTGCTCATGTAGACAGAACCAGAGAGAATAGGATTACCGCTGGCTGTTAGCATATAGCATCTGTTGTACAGTTTAAACTGTCTTATGCTGTTGCCACTTTCAGTTTTACCCTATGAAGTGCAATAATTGGCATTCAGAATTTATCAATGTACATAAAAATTTCTCTGTAATTTCAGTGCAGTGGTTTTCATATCTTCTACTGGCATGTTTTATTAGGGTAATTTTATGCAGAATATAGTGGGCCATCTCTAACGACAGAGTGGTAAATTTAATGTATGGTCTCTACGTGAGTGATATTGGCTTCTAGTTGCTTGGGGCTGGTTGAGTACACTGCCTGTGTGGTAGGATTCCATAGTCAAAGGACGCAACAATCTTTCTGCTTCAGCAGTGTCCTTGTATGATTTGATAGCTGCTGGCCTGAACCTTTTGTAACTGTTCAATATATGGATAGGGATCTCTCTCCAACGGGTTCTTCCCTAACGGTGTCACTACAAGGTCTGTCAGAACTACATTTTGGTGCTTGTTTCTTCTGCATATCCTTTCTAACGATACCAAGGCTCTTTTCTATCATGTTCACCTGTCTTCCCAAGAGAAGACCTGGAGGGGAGGTAGAAGGTGACGTGGGGTGCCAGATAAGACTAACAGTGGAGAATAGGAGAAGGGAAGAGGTGTGGAGTTTTTATACCCTAACTTTCTGTGGCAATATGCTACAGGATATGGCATGTATTGCCAAAAGCTATTATAACCCAGAAGCTTCATTTATGCCAGTGAACAGCTCTGCCTGCAATTCTCATTACACTGGGGATAAACGAGTATAGGCTTTTTTCTATCTAAACGCAGCTGTGTAATTTGACTCTTTTGGAGAAGTGATGCTGTGTGTGCGTTTTCTACTCAAAGAACATCTGAATTGTATTTGTGTGGTTTGACTTTGTTTAAATTTCACTATCAAATTGAAGATACTCATGTATTGTTTTTTCCAATATCATCCTGAATGATATCCTGAAGGTGATCTTCCATACCTTATGTGTATAGTACAATTGTGTAAGGTAAACTGATAGGATAGATACTCCTGTGTTTCTTTTCAGTCTTATCTGAAACAAGTTGAAAAGATGTTGAAACAACAGTGTACAGTGGAATGTGCATTGTGAAGGAAATTTCTCCTACTCTCCCCAGAAGATATGTAAGAAAAATGCCCACTCTCCAACTACAATACAGTAAAGCTCCCCATATATACTAAGAGATTTTTCCTACCATCTTGGAAAAGTGTGTGTGTGAGTGTATATATTTATTGTTGGTATTTTTTAAGACATACCCCTTCCAGGTGAAAAAAAGGAATTTTGTACTTAACGTGTTAAAGAATTTGTTTGGGAACAGTTCGTTCATGTGAAGGTGTAACCCTTGTAATGATGCCAAGGTCATTAGAGACCTGTGGAGATCTGCTGGTTAAGTGCTGGTCACTCAGGCAGCTGGAACTTTAGGCAGGTTTTACATATACAGCCAATTTATTTCTAAGATTTTAAATTAGGTTAATAAAGATAATACTTGCAACTTGCCCTTTATACCTCTCTACCTTTTACATATATTCACCTAGCATCTTGCTAACTTGCTGAAATACATAGTGAAAAAGGAGAGAGAATACGAGTTTAGTTTAATTTTAGTGGCTGGAACAGTATCCTAAGATACATAGAGCAAAAGACAGGCTGGAGCAGATCTCTAGATATGACTGCATCATTGTAGGTTGAACTTAATTTTGAACCTGTTAGGTTAAATACATACATAAATATACACATAAATACATACTATCTATGTAGATCTGGGGGGTTTATTTGATTGTTTGCTTTTGTGTGTGTGTGTGCATGTACTTCTAAGTAAATAATGCTTCCTGTGTTGGGAAAGTAGAGCAAACCATGGTAGATGAGGTAGTGGAATCTTCAGGTACAGTGTGGGTCTGTGCAGCCCTGTGTAGGCGGTTGGATGAAAAAGAACAGACAAATCAACATTCCTTTCCCCGAACTCCCCAGCATGCCTCAGCTGCTTTCACTCAGCTCCAGAAAGGGGAAATGAGACAAAAAGGAGCCACTGGTGGAGTGCTTGCTAATTAGTAAAACTTTGCTCTATGCTAAAAGCAAAAATTAAAGGAATATATAAATGCTATTGAAATTTCATTATGTGAGAACTTAAAGCATCAACAGAGATTTGTTTCAGAGCTTTTAACTAGTCATGTACTCAGAAGAACAAGTTTTTTCAGTATTTTCAAAAGACCAGAACTTGTCAGCCTACTTATGCTGCCAGTTTTTGTATAATAAGTTCATTGACCCTGTAGACAGTCTGAATGTTTTCTGAGTTACTGCTTTATCAAACTAATTTGCATGATTTTAAAGCTGTTTCTTGCTAGAAAACAATCTAGTGAGGGCGCACTTTGTAAACACCCTTTTATATAACTTTGCTTATTCCTTTTGGGGGTAGGGAGGGGAAATCGGGACATACAATCAAAAATAGCATAACTGAAAAGTGATTTTCATGCTTTCATGAAATATTTCACAAAATAGATTCTTACCAAACTACTCTGTAGGATTTCTTTTTGTTTTCAGCCAGATAGACACAATTTCACATGCAAAAATGTTATGCTTCAGTAATTAATGTGTAATCACCTATTGTCACCAGATAATGTAGAGGCCAAAGGTATAAATGGATTCAAAAAGAATTATACCTTTATACCTGTGGATGATACCTTCATGGAGGAAAAACAGTGAGAGCTGGGAGTGTGTAATGGGGAAAGGCTCGTCCTGTAGTCCTTCCTCTTTTTGTCCATAAATATCAGCTATGGCCACTGGAGAGAATACTGCTCTGGATTGACTCGTATGTCTGTTCTGGTGTTCCTACTATTGTTTAAGGTCTTAATGTAGAAGGCAGTGACCCTATACATGAGAATCAGATCTTTGTACAGAGTATTGCTTTGTATCATACCCTGAATGCCCAAGAGCAAGAACTACAAATTGTGTCTTGGATTATGTTCTTTGGAGGGGATTCTGACTGACAAGTTAATGAAGAGCAAAGATTAAATCCTTCCAGCTCTTTACTCCTCAGAATTGTTTACAAGTGCATACCTGGTCTGTGTTATAGTATAACAGTATAGATAGTATAACAATATAGATACATACTTCCACTCATGATTTCCACAATAAATGGTAGGGTGTTTTAGAGAGGGTAAGTGGTGAGACTAAGGTGATGATTAGCTCTGAAAAGTTACATGCTGCAGCCAGTTACCCTGCCAAAAAAAAGAAAGATCTATCACCACATGTGATAAATTGTGATACTAGTTTATTATAATTTGTCTTTGTTCTGTATATTGATTTGAGTTTCTGAAAAAATACAAAATGTATCTTTTTGAATACAAGTTGAACTCAGTAGCTGAACTCCTTCCATCCTCAGGCAGTAACAGAAAACCAAGCAGAACTTCTACTGAGTAAGTACAGCCCCACATATGGGCTGTATGATATGCAGGTAGAGCTGCACCAATACCACTGTAAGGTACTTCCAGTCTCTATTGCTGGTTCATGCCTGCTCACCGTCTGCTCTTCTGTGCTGACACAGCGCTTTGTTGGGACCATGTTTTGAAATGGATTGGGGCTTTTTTCCAGTAACACCTTCCCCCCCTCACTTTTTTTTTTTTTTTTTTTTTTTTTTTTTTTTTTTTTTTTTTTTTTTTTTTTTTTTTTTTTTTTTTTTTTTTTTTTTTTTTTTTTTTTTTTTTTTTTTTTTTTTTTTTTTTTTTTTTTTTTTTTTTTTTTTTTTTTTTTTTTTTTTTTTTTTTTTTTTTTTTTTTTTTTTTTTTTTTTTTTTTTTTTTTTTTTTTTTTTTTTTTTTTTTTTTTTTTTTTTTTTTTTTTTTTTTTTTTTTTTTTTTTTTTTTTTTTTTTTTTTTTTTTTTTTTTTTTTTTTTTTTTTTTTTTTTTTTTTTTTTTTTTTTTTTTTTTTTTTTTTTTTTTTTTTTTTTTTTTTTTTTTTTTTTTTTTTTTTTTAGTGTCAAGATATCTTTATATTTATCTGTGTGTGTAAATATTACAGTTGATCCTGCTCCCTAAGTTGACTTATTCTGCAGCCCCACAAATAGTTGCATGGATATAAAGCGTTGTATGTAAGTGCTTAGAATAAGCTTTGGGGCAAGACTGCCTAAATTTTGTGTTGCTGTGGAAGACACTCTTCATCAATATGTTCTTCCTTAAAGGTCCATGTGGCTTTTGATATATGTTAAGTTTTTTAGATTACTTGGAATTACCTAACAATGGGATTTGGTAATGAAAATTTTTTAGGGCAATAAAGAGGAAAATGTTAAGCTGAAAATATGTGATGGCAGGCATGAGACTGTTCAGGTGTTGTATGTTACTTTAGCATGTAGGTAAGCCTGAGAAAAAAAATGTTCCTTGTGTGTTCTCCCACAGTAACATGAATAATAAAAATACATGTTTGTAATGCATACAGACTTTAAGTTAAATTCTTTGTTGAAATTTTAATGTTATATCCTAACTATATTTGCTGTGGTGCCATATGAAAGTTCTGTGGGAAAACAGCATCTTTTTTTTTTTTTTTGTTAAGCATGACATAATTTGTTTTCACTAGAGTGCTGCTGTCCTTGCCAGTGAAAGAAACGCCGCACAAGAGGTGCGAAATAGTATAGAAAATCAAGTCAAAGAGCTGACTGAGGAAAATGAACAGTTGAAGAGAACAGTTGATGAGTTAGAGAGTAGAATTCAAGAGTTGCACAAACAAATTGATAATATGAAAGGAGAAGAAAATTCAGTGAAGGAAAAAATAAAGAGATATGAGGTAAGTTAAGAAAACAAGCCCCTTAAGTAGTCTCCTTCCTATTTGCAAAGGATACATATGCCTTATAGAACAAAAACTGGCAAAGGGGTGGATGGGCAGTGTCATTGGGAAGGCTAAGCAAAACCAGCAGGTTTTCAAGAAGCAGGATGTAGTTTGCTGACATGTATGGGAAAGATTTTCCCAGTGAAAACCAGTGTAAAAGCAAGTCACAGCTTGGAACTGGGGAGATCAGTGATAGGCCAGAGTGAACATATTTTATAGCTCAGTTTACTTGTCAGATCAAAGGCCCTGCCACTATTTCTAAATGTATCAAATCATATCATTGCAGGAGGAGAAGCAACAATTAGAAGAAGCTTTGAAACATGCTGAAAAGGAGGCAAAAGAATTGGTAGTGTTAAAAAGGTCTTTGGAAAGCCAATTAGAAGATATGCAGGTAAGAACAACAGCAATTTGGAATATTTAAAGTTTAAATTTCCTGTTTGTTTACCTGAGTCACCATTGCTTTCTGCAGAGTAACATCTCATTCTTTTTGTAGTACACTTTGTTTTAAAGTCCAGACCTCACTGCAATGTTCAAACGTTTCCTGAAATCACAGCATTGTCTAACTAAAATTGTTTTCTATCTAAAGCCTTCCTTTTTTTTTTTTTTTTTTTTACTTCCATGGATCTAGCAAAATTTCAGGCAGATGAATCGCAAAATAAACTGCCTAAAGTTTTATAAATCTATTTTATTATTTTGATCATTCATCTCTGGTTGTGTGTAGGTATTTACATGTAAAAGAATAAAAAGCTGTACTTGGGTATAAATAAAAATATTGGTAGTAGACAAATATCAGGAAATTGGCATCTTTTTTATTTTTTAGGAACCTGTCGTATTTGCAAATGTTGCATGGAACTGGTATATTTCATCACAAAACCAGAGAAATTTAACACATCACTAGGACTTGCAGCCTCTTAAACTCTGTGTGAAGTCCTCTTTCCACCTTGCTCCTTACTCTACTCAGTATCCAGGAAAGGATATGCTTTGTCCCAGATTAGCCCAGAAATTAATGATGTGGAGAATGCATCTGCTTCAGAGCAGTGGAGAGGAATGTTGGAAGTATTGTGTGTGAGTAAAGACAGAATGATTCAGATAAAATGAAAATTCAGATCTGTTTAGTAAGGAGATGAATGTGTATAAATCTTAAAGCTCTTCTTATTGACATTACATTCTGTATCTGAAAAGGTTGCAAACCTAATCTTTTCTCTTTGTAATTCACCTTTTACATGTCCTGAAGAAGCATCTATTTCTACAGTATCAGATAGTTTAGAATTCTCTTAGTTTTGCTTCCAGAAGCAAAGTTTTTAAGTGATTCCTTCAAACAAGTCAGACTCAAAAGTGAAGTACATGTATGTTGCTAGCGACCCTTTTTTAATTAAACAGATGTTTTCCTTTGTTTTCTTCAACAAAAATTTTACATTACTGTTCTGAACATCTGAAAATGAAACTTGTCTATAAATGGATTATGAACCAAGGGAAGATTGTATTAACCAGCATGTTCTCATGGTTCAGTTAATTATGGTAAAAAGAAAAAAACAACAACAACAAGAAAATACAACTGTGTCTTTCAAATGGAACGTGCTTCAAGAATATAAGGTTTTAACAGTATGGGTAAGGAAGTCTTGTTTATACAAAATGATGTTTTTAAGCTGATGTTCCTTGTAGCCATCAATAAGTGTTTCATCTGAGGCTTTTAGTTGGTTGGTTCTTTTTTCTTTTTTAATCTTTTTATCTGTTCTACCTCACTGATTCTCCAAATTTGCTTCTATGTATTGCTGATAGCCCGCACAGTCACAATAGATGGCCCATTGCTCACCATTGGCTTGCATTTAGCACTGTTCTCTAAGAATTCCCTCCTATCACAGTCTGGCTTGACCTTCCTGCACAACATGAATCAATGCACCATATGCATCTCCTGCATCTTGATTAGCTTTGGGTCAAGATGCTTGAAAAGTGTGTTCTTTCTTTTCTGTTTACGCATCCTTCAGGGCATCATGCCAAGTAATGCTGCCTCCAGGCTAGGTCTCCAAATTAACCTAGGAAAGCTGACAGATAGAAGAGTCTGTCTTGTCATTTTATTCACAACTTATGTCTAATTTCTGGCACACCAAGTTTAAACCTCTTTCTGATTCTACACTTCTTGTCTACCAGATATGAGCACTAACGGACTTCAGGATGTAATCAGCAGTCCCTTCAGTTTAGAACAATTCAGCCTTTCTGTCTTTTAGATTTTTGCTTGTTTTAATGAACAACATTGTGCAGTAGGCTGATTTGGCCTTGTATTACCTTTGACAATTTAGATGACAAACATTGGCACAGTAATAATGCTTATCACAGTGGAAACTTAATTCCTGACTGAGCCCATCTTGCTTTTTACATAATATCAATGACTTTTAATGGTGGGCTAGCAGAAGAAAGACAATGACAATATGAATAGAATTGTAGCAGTTACTGTAAACATAGCCAAATCTGTTCCTCCTTCATCCCAAATTTCTATTCAGAAAAGTTAAAGCTGAAATACACTTAATTATTATAGACAATTTGTTTTAATGCTTTTGTCTAAAATCAACTTCAGTATATATTGAAATTTTCTTTATGGATGGTCAGGCAAGTAGTATTTTTTGCAGTGTCTCATGCTGTGTTATAACCTCTGGTTTAGGGTAGCTTCCTGTATGTAGTCTACTGTTTCAAGAAATGAAATACATCTTAACATTTTTGCAACATTGAGAAGACTTTTGGAAGTTTCTTGAGAACTCTCTTGGGAAAGGAAATAATTTAATATAATTACTGTGCACCTTAACCATAGCATATATGGTACTGCAGTATATTAAAAAGTATCAATTATACCAACATTATGAATAGCAGTGCCAAGTATTCTGTGCTTGTTAAATTAAACAGAATACAGGATCCTTTCCATGGGTGGAAGAATATGAAACTTATCTTTTCATTGTGGTAAATAATGGTAGGCACATAAATTAGTGTTGCAGAGCACTGTAAGTTGAAATACGTTCTTAATTTTCAGTTATCAGTTGAAAGAAATTATTAATTTTGTAAAGAGATGGTTCAGCTAATATTGTTTGGAAAAACAAGGAAGTATTGCAATAATCTTATAGGTTACTATGAAAACAAATTGCTACGTTCGTTTTCCCCCATTTTCTTTTCTTTCCTTCTCTAGATATGTGGAAATGTGAGTGTGTTCTATTGTTATTTTATGGCTCCCTGTCTTCTGGACCACTGTCTGTCCACCAACCTGAAATTGAGAAATACTGCTGTAGAGTTAGCCTCGCTTGTGCTGAAATAACGCTTAAGCTTCTTCACAAAGTAATTAATTGCCACTACAGATTGGCTTTAAACTGGCAACTGACAAACTGTTTACTTGACTTGTGGTCACACTGTAACTGACAGGCCAGCTAATTCCAGTGAAAACTACTCAAGGATTTTTGTATGTGAAGGGGACTCACATTAGTGGTTATATTTGAGTTGACTATTGAAGCTGTCCTATAGGACATCCCAAATTTCAAATACTGAAATTCAGTATAATGTATTGAAAGGCTAGACACTGAGGAGACTGCAGCATTTGGGTAGTCGGTAGCAACGTTTCCATTGCATCACGTTTTTTGATACTTAAGCAAAATGATATAAATGGAAGTTCAGTTGTTTCTAGCATGGCATATTAGTCTATCTCAAATATTAATGTTAAACTAGGCATGCTAATTTTTATCAGTATTTTTCTCTTTTATCAGCTAGTCTAGAAAAGGGAAATACCATATCCTCATCTGTGTTGCCCAAGGAAAATGATCATTGATGGGAAACTACACGACATGCTATTTCCCCTGAATAATATTACAAGAATGAAGTAGTATCTGTTGTAATGCAGGGTTTTTAGTAAAACAAAGATCATTTCTGTTGCAATGCTCAGTTTTCATGAGGAATATTTTTACCCTATACCTATATTATCAAGTTTTCTGCTGGCTACCTTTTAGCAAAACAACAAGGACCATATTATGCTTTATTGGTAATTTCACTATTTGAAGAATAAATTATTCTATGGCATAGTTACTAGCTAAATAATACAGATTGTAGTATGGACACCTATTAAATAGATTTTGAGAAGAAAATTATGCAGAATGGTGCGGTAAGAAAACTACCATTTCCAGCCAGTTAGAATTCATCAAGCCCAGAGAACAATCAGCTATTACACACTTTTCCAGAGGGAATGGTTGTGCATGTGAACCATTTGATCGTGCATTAAAAACTTGCTGATTTGGTAAGAAACAACACTGGTATAATTTTTTTTTTTTTTCAGTCTTGTACTTTATAAGTACCCAGAGAAGCCTTTGCTTTCTCCTGTCATGTTCTTTATGTCTAATAAATGTGATCTACCAGAAGGGGAGGCTGGAAAGTGATAGGATCTTTACTGGGTCCAGGAAATGCTTAGTCCTGTGATTCTTATGGCATATCAGATGGCTGAACAGATACTGATGCGTCACAAGAGGGACATGGGCATGAGAGATTTTTAATAGATGTGGGGGAATGAGAGCATGAAGCACCTGAACTTCAGTTCCCATGATACTCTGAAGCAGCATTGCCCCTGTCAGTTTATTATTGAACTAATTTATTAACTATTTATTAAACTGTTTATTAGCTAAGACTGAGCAAAACTGAAATTCCTCCTTGGAACAGGTCAGTTATCTAGGAATTGCATTTTCTATTAAAATAATTATGATTACAACTTCACAACACTTTCTAATTTTTAGTAATGTACTTAGTATTTGTTTTATCATCCTTCTTAGTAACAAACAGTGAAAATATGTTGATGAAAATGGGGAGATGCTATACATGAGAAGTACAGATTTTTCTTTTCAGGATGCCAGAATATAACTCAAAGGAGAAAAAAAGCTAAATTTCAATCTCGGGCATCTCAGTCTGCTGCATATCTGAAAATCAGGCAAAAGTTAGCATGACCTGACGAAAATTGAGGTGATCCACCGCTTGTATCAAGCCCCCTATTTATTATTTTCTTTAAATATTTTAATTGTTTATACCTATTATTACTTTGGCAATTATCCTAGTTAGTAGATGAAATTTCTTCTCATATTAATGATTGATTTTTTGTTTGGTTGGTTGTTTTTTGGTTGTGGTGATGTTGTTGTTGTTGATAACTCTGAAGTAAATAGAGTGACTGGATTTGCTCTCTTGTTTACTTCCCTTTTCAGCACACTGGAAATGCAGAACAGCATCCTACTGGCACCATTATTCTGCCACAGTGTATTTCACTGATCTGTGTCTGTGCAGTTTGTTTCTCAAGGATGATGTAAACAAACAGTAAAGTTAAATGATCTGTGAAAGACTGATGGATGAAGACATACATTAGGTTTTTATAACCTGTTCAAATATAGCACATTAGCAGGGTCCCAAGACTTCAGCAGCTTTTAGAAATTAAGTGCTAAAGTTGAACCTTTTCAAGGTTCTTAAAATCCTTTGGTGTCAGCTAAACCAATTCTGGTGTAGAATTAGGCTTTACAAAACAACATCTATTAGCCCCCAGCATGTTTTAGGGTTATGTATACACTTTTTAGGCATCCACCATAACTCCTGTTTGTATCAGAGATGTCTTTTGTTGACAGGTTATACAGGAACATAAGAGAGACAATGAATCTAAAGAAATCTCTAACTTCTAACATCTGACGACATTCTTTCATTTCTCTCAGAACAATTATTTTTTGAGATTCTGATCTATATTGCCTACAGAAATACTACTGTGTTTTCACATTTAAAGTTTTTCGAAGTGTAATAAAGTAAGCATCATAGGTATTAGATATTCAACAAAACTTTGTATTTCCAATATTAAAATGTAAAACAATGTTTTGGAATGCTTTTTACAGTTTATGGTGATTTTAATTATTTACATTTTTCTGTTGGAACAGAAAAACTGTCCATAATCTGGTTTTAATCAATTTAATGGTGCCTCTCAGACTTCATAACAACAAACCCTTTTTCTAGTCTTGTAGTGTCTATTTGGAGTAGGGCCGTTAAGGTATTTTATTATGGAGAAAGAAGGAAGAGGTGAGAGTCCCAACATGCAGATGGAAAATAACCTGCTTTTCTTGTATTGGAATGCACTAGTGACAGTCAGTTGTTCTGCTGATGGACAGTATTTAGAAGCTGGAGGGTGGTAAGTTCTTAAACATTCTGAACGTAATAGCAGACACATTTGGAGCTCCTGGTGGATGAGCATACAGCATAGTTCTGCAGTTCACTCAAAATTTAATCCAGATAATGAAGGTCTGGTTTGAACTTTAATGGCAAAAGTTCTTTCAGGAAGGAGATTTCTGTGCTAGGAGCTGCAAAGTTCTGTTTGCACAGCATCTGTCACAATGAGACATCATCTTGATTAGGGCTTCTGGGTGCTATAGAAGCACAGCAACGGGAAAAAAAAAATCACCACTAGTTATTTCTCACTCATCATAGGAACAGATTTGTATTTTATTTTACCTTTTTTACCTAGGAAAAAAAGGCTGTTGTTGAGAAAACTTTTAAGGGAGCATTAAAGGGAGCATATAGGAAAATGTGAAACCTGAAATGGATATTGAACCTTGTGCAGGAGGTAGGATTTGCTGACATGTGTGCAACTGCAGAGGAATGTACGCTTTGCATGTAACAGAATCATGAAAAGGGTCTGCCTTTGGTCCTATGAATGTTGCAACGGTGTTTTAGGAATTTATAGGAAGGATAAAGCACCGTATCACTAAAATAATGTTTGTCCTATACTGGCTAGCAAACTGTAACTCCATAAACTTTTTTTTTTATTTAAGTTTGTCTTAATGTTACAACAGCTGGTGGTATTACTGCTGCACAGAGAGGGTTATATAACATTTCTTTAAGGTGTTAGAAAAGAGGGTCTACATTTCATTCTATATATTTTTTAATCTGCTGCAGGAGAACATCCACTGTATTTCACAGGAACGGCAACAGTTAACCCAGCAGTTAAAAGATGAAACTCACCAGAAGGAACAGTTAAAGCAGATAAAGAATGAAATGGAGAATGAACGATGGCAACTGAACAAGACTGTTGAAAAGTTACAGGAGGAGGTATGAGTTCACTCCAAAGAGGCTGCAGGAATCTGAATATCTAACAGACAGAAGCAAATGAGCTGCCAAACTGTAAAGAATTTTTTTTTTTTTAAATGTGTAAAAGAAAGTGAAATGCAAACTTTACTATTAGTCTCTTTAACCTAGAGACTATCAATAAAAGCTTTCAGGGCTGGAACAGTGGTTGGAACACCGCTATCTCAAAATACTGTTGTAAAACAGTTCTGTTTTGTTTAAACAAGATCCCAGATTTGAGTTCAGTTCTAATGTACACTACAGCGATATTTCAGAGTTTTACAGCTGATCTTCAAAACGCTACTGCATTAGACTTATTTGCCATCTGTGTGTAAACCGTACAACTTAATATTGATACACTGAAGTGTGACTGTGCAGTTCATTACATCAGTCAGCTGGAAGAACTGCTGACAGACAAAAAGAGAATAGTCTTGCCACACATACTGTTAGAAAATAACCTTACTGTTTTGTGTTTTCACACTTCTGCATAGAAATTCATTTGTTTGGGAACATGCTTGATAAATTTTCCATTTGAAAATAAGGAGCTGAATATCAAAGCTGGAGGGAAAAAACCTTTTGGTGTATTAAGCATGATAGAACCTTTTGTAGCACTATTTTAGGAAAAAAATTATATGTGCTTTTTTCCCAGATGTCTGAAATGGTAGACATCTCAAGAACATCAACTCTGGAGCTTCAGAACCAGCTTGATGAATACAAGGAGAAAAATCGCAGGGAACTTGCAGATGTGCAGAGACAATTAAAAGAGAAAAACCTTGAGGTAGAAAAATCACGCCTGACAGCCATGAGAATGCAAGATGAGGTAATGACTCATAAGTTCAGTGACAAATTCTAACCTTTGACCTAGAATTCAGCTCAGATAGTTTTCGAGACAATGAATGTTTGCTATCACGCTTTTGTGTACTTCATCATGAGAGACTGATCTCAATCAGCATGCTTTTGAGGTTCATTCTTCATGATGATGATCAGTGTGTTACTTCTGCCAGGGAAATGGGGTTTCCTGTTTGTGACAGATACATTCATTTGTCAAACACTGCATTTATCTTAAATGATATGACAAGGATTCCATTGATGATCTGCTGCTCTTTTAATGCCTGCTACTGAAGGAATTGGGAATGTGGAAATATTCTTGAATTAGGAAAAAAAAACCCAGCAGTTATTTAGAAAAAAGAAAAAAAAAAACAACCAACAAATTCTGGCTCTAAAGGAGTTGACATACATTCTCCTCTTCCTTTGTATGAGCCAAGTTGCAGATTTAAATGACAAAGGTGTCTGTGCAACCAAGAATCAACCACAGTCTTGAAGTGTCTGCCTCTTAGCATGTAAATTTTTCCATAAGGGCAATCCAGTCTTTTAAAGATCTGCATATACTTGTTCTGCAATTGGAAAAGCTATGAGAATACGCTGGTCACAGATGTTTTCTGTACGTAGAATATTTTAATAGTTTCATTTTTTTCCAGTTCAGAACTTCTCTTATGTTGTCCTCTCCCCTTTAACAAACTTGTTTTAATTCAGTTTACAGCAACAGAAGAAAGTATAGTTCCTATGTATTATTCTGTCTTCCTTCTATATTTATTCCATTCAGGGATGGAGAGCCTTTGTAAAGGGATGAAGGCTCATAATGAAATGTGAAAGATAAAACTGGGATATTGAGAACATGGCTCTTAAGCTGTCTATTCTCATTTATTCAACTTAAATAAAAGATGTGTGTGTGTGTAAATATGTATACATACTGTGTTTACAGTTATGAAAAATACTTCTAGTGTTATCTATTACAACTACAAAACATACAAAGAAAAAATTTCAGAACAAAAGAAACCTTCCTTATTTGACAAAAAGATAATCCAAATACTATATAAAGGACAAAATATTACTGGTTGTGGAATTCTACATCTCCATGAGGCAATATTTAAAATCCTAGGGCTTTAAAAATGTAATATGGCAACTAGCTGCAAAAGAGGAAACAAAATCTGAAAATACAGGATAGGCAGGTTAAACAGCAGACTTTCTAGAGAGACTAAGCATTCAGGACAATTGAAAGTCTTTATTATCTCTTCCTCTTTTGTGTTTAACAAGAAGTACAAATATATAGTCCTTCCATTCAATGTGAAAGAGTTTGTTGTCTGTGAAAATCCTCTTGGGTAGGTGTCATAGTGCACAAAACATTCTTTTTGAGAGTCTCATCAAAAGCCAAGGATTGTAATGATCATGGCAACACGAGTATCATCTTCTTGTTCTAGCAGAAAAATTATGAAACAGTCTTGCAAGGCAGTATGGGAGTTCTTCATTGCTGCATCTCTTGTAAGTTCTCTGTGGATACGTAAAAGATACCAGTCTTGAAAGCTGTCAATCCAATGTCATTCTGAAAGGTTAAATGCATATGAAATGCTATTAATATACAGATCTCTGCACTTAACTAGCTGTTCACAAAGTCATGCAAATGTCCAACATTTTTTTGTCAGGACTTAGCAATAGGTAGCAAACTCTGTAAGCAGTCACTAATACATTATTTTAGCTTCATCACTAAAAGATAAGCACTTGACTAAACAGAGGAAGAATATGGAAGACTGTATGCTGAAGAAAAAAAACCCCTCATTATATATATGTCACAAGTTAAGTTACAAGTATAAGGACTGATCAGAGTCTCACTTAAAACCCCTCTGACTGCTCTTTTTTTTTTTTAAGTACTGTGAAGGTTTTAGATAATTTTAGAGTACACGCTATTGTTAGAATAGGAAACTTTTGTCCTCAGCAGATAGCCCTACTGCATCTAAAAGTTACACTAATACATATATATATGTTAGCAATTATGTCATTGGTAAAATGCTGTCATCGAAGTGCCTCAGACATATAAACTACGTAATTATTTAAAAGCTAAGGTATTGGTAGTCTGAAAAGAAAAGGAATAATATTGCAAAAGTTCCGAAGATATAACCATTTAGAAAACTGTAAAAATTTTGGCTTGCTGTAACTGGATAAAAAGAAAGAAGTTTTAAAAAACCAACTATGTATAATTGTCACTGTAAAACTTGTAGTGTGAAGCATCTCTTTAGATCTGGTATTTAATCCAAGTTTATTTTCTTGGTGCCATCTTGTGGATAAAACAAAAATTACTGTGAAAAGCATATAACTCAATGAAATTCTTGTCACGCTTCCGGATCTGTCACGTTTGTAGTCAGTCCCCTTCACTGACATCACTTATTTATAGAAAGTACAGTGTAAAGCGTATTACCATAATCTTATTGTTTCAGTTGCGTCTCATGGAAGAAAACTTGAGGGACCACCAAAGAGCTCAGGATGAGGCAATAACAAAAACTCAGCTGCTAGAACAGACTGTGAAAGGCTTGGAGTATGAACTGGAAGCCAAAAACCACTTAAAAGATGATCGGGCAAGACAAATCAAACTAATGGAGGTAAAAGATATTTTTAAGGGTTGGTATCTTATTAGAACTGATTAAAATAATTTTGGTATTTCACATGGATTCTGCCTGGGAAGAAACAAAATAACTTGATGTTGTTGAAAATCCATGTAGTACTACTGCAGGAATTATTCTGGTATATTCTAAAGGTGATCTGTTAGCATATCTATTGTAGCATGATGTGTTCTAAAATGCAATTGTTATTTCATAATTTTAATTAACTTTTAAACTAATTTTCTCTAGACTTTATCAGGCAAAATTGTATTATTTTCATTCATAGGCCCATCACTCAGAAATTCAAAAGTATTTAGAAGTGTAAGTTCTATTTAGCATCTAGTATCAGTTCATTTCAGGAGCCTAAATAACATAATTATTCTGACTATGTTGTTACAGGCTTAGCTTCATAACTGTTCGGTTCAACTAAGCTGTCATTTGACTTTCATAAACAAACACTTTTATACCATTGTACTCATATGAAAAGAAATTTCTCTTCCAAGTGTATAATGTAACTTAGACATTCTAAAAACAGTGTCTAGAAACATTACAGAATTTCTCTTATTTTCTTGAAATTGGTGGGAGTGATTAAAAAAGGAAATGAAACTTCTATTTTACTTCTGTCAGGCAAACAAATTCACTGTAAAGGCTTATCTACCTGCCATCTCTTTTTCTAGATTCTGTATGTGTTTTCAGAGGCATTTCACTTTTCAAGCCTAGTCTTTCAGACAGTTTGAGTCCTTGAAGTTTAAGGAAGAATGTCCTCATAGCAATCTGAAGAGGATGGGAAAGTAGTATGTTGAAATTACTTTTCTTTGTTCCACTTAGGACAAGTTATCTCACCTGGAACTTGAGCTTGATGAAGAAAAGACTAATTCGGATTTGTTGTCTGAGAGGATCAGTAGATGCAGAGAACAGGTACTTGAACAAGTTTTCCAACTGTTGTATAATGATGAGGAAAAAGCGTTATTAGGATTGCAAACAATATTGATTAACTAAATAATGATTAGCAGTAGGGTTTATATACTGTACTAAAGCAGAGTGTGTAAATGCAAAAAACCAAGGTTCACAAACATGATTAAATATGCTCCTCCACGTCATCACAGACCAATTTTTTCCTGTTTTCCTAACTGGAAAATTGTCACAGATTGCATATAAAGACTGAAGACTAGTGTCATCCTCTGATATTCTTGATGCAGTGAGCTTCATCATTGATGCATGCAGAGATGATGCTATCTTAGGCTTAGTTTTAGATAGGATGCTATCTTAGGCTTTAGTTTTAGTTTCTGGTTGTAGAAAGTATCTTAGGCTGAAAGATCACAATTTTTTAACTTTTTGGTAAAGTAGGACAGCATAATAGAGTCTTGATTTCAAAGAAGGAGGAGCTTAGGAAATTGTGAAATTAATTAGTGAAGTCAGGTGAACTGAAGATGCTGGCCAGTTTCAACAGAGAGGAAGCTTTATTTTCATTACAAGTGTAAAAACTGATTAAGGTATATCAAAGATAAGACAGTTGGAAAGCTTTTTCCACATAAAAATATCAGTCATTAGTTCCAGAAGTGTTATATGAGTAGACAGCCCGGAAAGAGGGGAAGAAGGATTTATTAACAAGGTTGTGTCTCATGGGGGCAGAAAATGTAAAGATAAAGCAAGATTTGCCAAGCTAAGTGAGACCTATCATAATAATTCAAACAAGTAACAGAAAAATTCTTGACTGTGTAAGTAGAAAAAAGAACTTGTGGAAACTGTACGATGAGGTATCAATCAAGATAAAAAGTAATTCAGGTATGCCTCCTCAAATAAATGAATATTTTTGCCTCTGTCTTCAGTAAGGCCAGTGGATGTGCAGGTAGGGGGAAGTGGAGTGGGCTTGTGGAAATGAGACCATTGAGCTGGAAATCACCAAGTCTAAGAGAATTAGGAGTTCATTGTTCTGAAGAAAGAGGCCTTAATAATATTATTCAAGATTTCTGAAAGAAATATGAAATCATAGGTTCTGTAACAAATATTTATAATAAACCAGAAAGGTAGAGAATAGGGCCTGACGACTGAAAAAGTAATCAGAGTATCCATGGTCGAGTAGTCAGTATTATGCAAGTTTTTGATTAGTCTACAGAAAGGAATATGGTGATGTGGCTGTCTTGGAATATCACGGCCTAGACAATGTTCTTTGCCTTAGTTTTACATTCCGAGAGATGTGAAACTCATTACAGCATGTCTACTACATTAGCTACTACTGTAGCTTTACATTAAGTACAATACCTCATTAGTAATTTCCTAGAAGTCCAGGAGACAATTTGCATTGAGGTACAACCCACAATAGTCTGTTCTGTTTTCATTTCTCTTTCTTTCTCCAGGAAAAAAGAATTGCTGACATTCTTTTGAATAGCTTTAATTTCAAAGGGAGAACAGAAAGTAAAATCTTAGTTTCTATGTCTTTTCAATGAAATTGTATATTCCACTGAGACAGCTGGAGTTTTAAAGTGATTTAGAGCTCAGCTTGTTTTCATGCATCCTTGAAACACCAAGGCACCATTACTACTTTGTTGGGACTCAGGTTACTGAGATTCTATTTGATTGCAATATAGTCTTTTTGCTATTATTACATTGATATTGTACAGACTCTGAGTCAGTGGGCGAAATAGAATGTAAAGAACCGATAATAATGTGAGGTCATGCTATTGTTAAATTAGGAAGCCTTTAATACTAGAGTTTATGCCTGTGTCGTAAGCCTGGGATGAAAGAACCTTAGTCATAGCTGCACTAGTGGGTACTATCGTAAGTTAATTTGCTAATTGAATGGCGACCTAAAATACAGATGGGTGACCAAAATGTTACATAATGGGTAAAAGACGTGTTTGTTCTGAGGTCTGGAGTTTCTCGTTTCACACATGAGTTACAAAGGTTGCTTTGTTTTGATTTTATGCCAGAATGACTAAGTAGTCAAATTACTAAAGAGTATTTCAGGGTCTGCTAAGCATTTATAATGACGTGAAAGATTATAATGGATTTGTTTTGGTAATATCTGTATTTCTGTAATTTTTTTTATTATTATAAATGTGTTATTTTAATATACTGATAATGAGCTATAATACTCAAATTTCTAGTAAAAACAAATTGAAACAAGTGATTCTATTTTACATAAAGCTAAACATTTGAATAAACATTGGCAAGACTGATAGTTCACATTTCATTTACCATGAAATGTTATCCTTTTTTAATTTAAACACCCTTTTGAATCTGGGAGTGGCTGCATGAGACACTGTTCTCATCTTCCCTACCTCGTTCTCGAGAAGTACCACAACAAAGTGGAAACAGTAAAAAAATTTGGAGGAAAGGTGGATCATATCCTATTAGTTTTTAAATGATAAGATATTAGCAACTCTGGAAAGAGCAAAATGGTAAACAAACACACACACACAGAAAGCTGGAGCACTCAGCTGCCCTTTGAGTCTAAAGCGAGCAGGGACAGGGCACATTTTAGTACATGATATTTTTTTTCCTACAAACAAGTGAAATGAAGTACCTCTTGCCATTTTGTTTTTGCAAACATAATTGAAAAATATTTAAGATACCCTCATCAATTCTTGTATTCTGTGAAAATGCAAACATGAGTCTATTGACTTCAGAGTTGTTTCCAGTAAGTGTGAAAAATGGACTAGTCAGTTTCCATTATAATTTTAGAATAAATACAGAAGGATAAAATTGCATTGACTGCATCGTTCACTTCCTTTTGGTAAAGCATTCCCAATGGATAGCTGTATACCTGCTCTTTAGCTGGCACCAGGTGTGGGAAGCAAACAAATGGAAATGTGGACGTGAAGGTTGCTTTTCAATTATGAAGGATCAAAGGGGTTTGTTTGTCTTTTGCTTGTTTGTTTGTTAAACATAGGTTTTTTTGGTGACATACTTGAGAATTGTGTATGTAAGTCTGTATATAGGCACATATATATATATATATATATTTTACTTTTCCCTACTTTGGTACTAACAAGAAACATAGGCTGTGAACCTAGACGAGATGGTAAACAATGGTGATAGCATCTAAAATATTATTGGAAATCAAATTGCTTTCACTTATAACTCAACAGCTGCTTCTAATCCTAAAGCTGGCACAAAATGCTGTTATGTCTAATAAAGCTTTGTAAAATCTGATACTATTGCTTTTCTCATTTCTTTCTTGTTAGCATTCTTCAAATCCAGCTGTGATAACTGTTGCCTTAAGCTGCAGAAATAGTTTATTCTTTTAATATAATTAGAATATGTTAGATATGGGAAAGGTAGAATGTGAAGCACAAAACTTTGCATGGTACATACCAACAGCCTATCTTAACTGCTGTGAAATAAGTGAAAAGTTTGAGCACGCTTTGGCAGACAACTGCTTTTTTTCCTTTGTGCATGTTAATTATGCATTTACTATGAGAAATGCAAGGAGAGAAGTAAAAACAATTTCACCTCCCCCAGCAAGAATTGTGTCCTGCTGCCCTTCTCTTTCTACAAGCTCTTGTACGTATTTGCACGTAGCTTTCTGATCCTAATCAGATATAGTACTTTTTCTCTCTCCCACTGTTTTCTGTGAGGTTGCTTTTACATGGTGTCCAACAACAGTAGCAGTCATCTTGGAAATATAATAATTGTCCGGTAAATAATTCCTTAATTTGAGATCTTGGGAAGGTTGCACAAATTTGTCACAGCCTTTGAGCACAGTAAGAGCACAGTAGAACTTTCAAGTGGTCCATTAAGCAAGTTCCTATGTAAAACAAAAACCCTTTTTTCAGTTAACAGTTGCATTTTTCATTAGTCATTCATTTTACTACAAATTTTGCTTTATTTTTTCTGTGTCTGTCTTCATGGCTAAAGCAATTACAGCAGAATAAATTCTATGTCATCCCTCACATTATAACTTTTTTCCATATATTTCATGAATAAATGCAGCTATTGTATACATGAAATAATATTTATATCATATATAATTTTTTTTATTATTATTATGCTTCTATGCAACAATGAGAGCTTTTAGGAAATTACCCAGCTGTTGAGAACACAGCCACGTGCTAACATTTGTAGTCCAGTAACTGTTATGACCTTAGTTTTCAGGAATGCCTTCTACTGTTCTGAAACCATACTGTGACATAACATATGCAACTGCATGCATTGCTACCATTGTTTGTATTCATATATTCATTTCAAAGCTACAGAAACAGTGTAAATGACTTCTTTTAAACATGTGATTAACTAAAAATATATCTTTTAATATTATAATGTGGTAAAAAAAAATGGCCTAAGGTAAAATTTCATGTGCTGTACTTGTTTAACCTTCACATTCTTAGCATTGCTTTTGGATTTTTTTATACAAGAATTCTCAATGGCTTTTGAAAGACCTTTAGTGAGATAATTCGGTAACTTAGTGCTGCTTAACTGTGATGATGTGTTTATGCAAGTTCATATGTAACTGTTGTAAAGCAGGCAAGAATGCTGTTGCCACTGAAACCTTTGTCAGTCTTTTTGCAGGTACAGTAATTGGTATAGATGTTCACTGTGTTCCCCAGGTGATATTCATCATAGTAAACATTGTGCAGGGAATAGCACAAATGCTGTGGTAACATTAGCTGTGCCTGCAAAGGCATTTGTAAAGACTTGAGGGCAGTCTCAGCAGGAATGAGAGGCAAGAAAAGTATTTGGGCACCACAAACTTTTTCCTTTAGCCCCGAAGTTTCAGTAGCAGCTGTTAGGCAGTTTAGAGTTTCTCTTTGATCCTCAGAATTTTTTTTTTTCCAGCCAAGTCCAATAGTGAGATAAAACAAACTAATTCTGTATTCTTATCTTGATTCTGTATTGATCAGGTAGTTTTTTAACGTCTTACATATGGAGGATATACTTTCCTTTTGATTATTGAATATGCAACTGAAATATTTACAGAAACTGTAGCAAAAGTTGTGTTTTAGCAAAACAAACAAAAACCACCCCCTCCCCAAATCCAGAAGTTGGTGCTGTCCTGGTATGACAGACATAAAATTCACTGGGGGGGAGCAAGGTTCATATCCAGTATGCATCAGTGTCTGTTGAAAAAGAGCTTTTACTGTTCTCACAGACACAGAAAACTGTAATTGTCTGTAGAGTGTCTCACTGAGTTCTAGGCACTTGTCTGCAGCTACCAGTTTGTGTTTAATGAAGTGAAACTTTAAAGTAGACTAGCCAGCAGCTTAAAGGTAAGGTGCTATTTCAGAGCTTCAGACTTAAGTATGAAGAAAACAACTGTAGAAGGTGTTTGAAGACTGATGTGATTTCCAGAACTCAGTTCCCTGCCACATGATACGTCTCTCATGCAACATTTTAGAGTTCAGTTCCCTGCTACAGAATATATATACTGAACATCGACAGTACCCAATGTGGCTGGAAAATGCCTCAAATAAGCACTGGGAATAACATGGGCTTCCCAAAGCGGAAAATTTTGTTCAAGATTGTAATTGTAAACTTCATCTGAAATGATGCGTATGTCTTGAGTTCTAAGAAAGAGCAAATTTTTTCTCATTGCATAGGTATATGTACTACATGTATATGTGTATATAAATAAATACACACAGTATCGTATAAATAAATGTAAATTAAATCTTTTATTAAAATGTCTGTCTTTTCTTTCTATAATAGATTGAACAAATGAGGACAGAGCTACTTCAGGAAAGAGCTATAAAGCAAGATTTGGAGTGTGACAAAATTTCATTGGAAAGACAGGTAATTATGGCTGGCATATCATCACACTAGCAAGGTAACAGGCTGGGTATCTGCCTTCATTAGGAACTTCAAATAAGCATTTAAGGAATACAGTATTTGGTAGCTGGCATTATCCCACCATAGTGTGCTGCTGGAAGTATGTGTTAGTAAGAATAGATTAAAAACCATGAGTATCTTAATACTGATACTCAAAAGAAAATATTATAATCTTAAATTAAGTCTTCTCTTAGTATTTTTTTTCTTTCTGTACCCCCCGTTTGAGCTTGAGGTTTGTCACAATTTATATATTTCATATACTAAACACTCATATTATGCATACATCTGTTTATATAATAAGACATTTTTTTTGTAGTGAGTACAGGCATCTCTCTACCACACAAATTCTGTCTATACATTTGAGGATCAAAGACATTAAAAATAAGAAATGTGACAGTTGATATGGTACACTTGTTTTAGAATATAACTGAGATATCAGTATAGAAACTTTTAAAAAGCATACATACAGAAAAGACTATAGAATATCAAAGACACTGTTGTCCAGTTTAGCTGTAAATTCTTTGACAGCTTTTGGAGGAGCTGTTCTTCAAAGTCTTAACAGTACTTCAGCAACACTGTTGAAGGTGGATCATAATTTCAAGCAATTGTGATTTTAGTTGAGTATTTTCTTCTGTAGGAGCAAACAAGTGAAAAAATGACATGCCTCTGAAAGAAAAGATACAGATTTGATAGAGAACTGCTACTCTCTTGTCTAGGAAGGAATATGACTCATGTTTCAATATCTGTGATGGAAAGTACATTAAAAATACTTTCTAGCTTTTTGCAACACTTTATTCTGCAGCTCAGTGGTCTTTGAAAGCAAGATTACTATCATAGCCCCTAGCTGAGATCCAGAGGAAAGCTATCTTAGCAAGTCATAGTATTATTGATAGTCTCAAGAAAAAACAGATTGTAAGGGGAATTTAGAGAACATGTTTATACCAGACACCTAATTTGGTGCCTTAAATTATGTGAAATTAATCCCATCTTAATTGTTGGAGAAAAAAGAATGCCACTATCGTGGTTTAACCCCAGCCGGCAACTAAGCACCACACAGCTGCTCACTCACTTCCCACCCCCTCCTCCCCTCAAACCACAGTGGGATGGGGGAGAGAATCAGAAGAGTAAAAGTGAGAAAACTCATGGGTTGAGATAAGAACATTTTAATAATTGAAACAAAGTAAAGTAAAATAGTAGTAATAATAATAATAAAAGAATATACAAAGCCATGATGCATGATGCAATTGCTAACCACCCGCCGACCGATGCTCAGCCAGTCCCCGAGCAGCAGCCCCCCAGCCAGCTTTTCCCTAGTTTATATACTGAGCATGATGTCACATGGTATGGAATATC
>NW_008795371.1:2417184-2418009 GCF_000699145.1 Aptenodytes forsteri | reverse complement strand
CAGCATGACTAATTCCCTCAGGTACTGGATACCTCTCTCCATGGTGGTCCACTTGCCCGGGTGATATATAACATCTTTCTTGAAGGGATGCCTTTCCTTCATACCTGACAGTAGTCTCCTCCAGAGGCAACTCTGGAGTGCTCCTTTTCCAATCGCTTTGTCAATGTCCCCTTCCCTAGAAAGGGATCCCAGCTGTTTGGCTTCCCTACCCTCTAATTCCAGGCTACTGGCCCCATTATCACAGCATCAGAGCAGCCAGGTGACAATCTGCTTGCCTGGACAAAGGCTGAAATCTTCTCACATATCTCGCAGCTTACTCGGGAATAGGGATTGGGTGGTTTCCATCTTGTTTACGAGTTCTTCCTCTTCCTCCTCCTCTCCTTGTGATTGCCCTGCTTTTTCGTCATTCCTTACTAAACGAGCTGACTTTCGCTTCCAACATTTCTTCTTGTGTATAGGGGCGACTGATACTGGCATGGGTTGGTTCTCTGGTTCAGCTGCAGTACCTGTTATGGGGGTTGGAGCAGCCGCAGTGCCTGTCATTTTGTCGTTAGATCCAGAGACCTTCTCTTCCCCTTGAGGGTACTGAATAGTGTTGAACAGGGCTCAGTAGGCATGGGCCAGGCCCCAGCACATTGCAGTGATTTGTGTCTCCCTAGGATTGCCAGGGTGACAGCATACTTTTCCCAAATAGTCTACTAATTTTTCAGGATTCTGCACTTGTTCAGGGGTGAAGTTCCAAAACACTGGAGGTGCCCACCATCCTAGGCATTTGCCCATGCTATCCCACACACCCTGCCACTCATAACTATCCAGCCTTGGGGC
>NW_008795371.1:2410312-2416445 GCF_000699145.1 Aptenodytes forsteri | reverse complement strand
TGGGGTCAGCTGTCCTGGCTGTGCCCCCTCCCAGCTTCTTGTGCACCTCCAGCCTTCTCAGTCGCTAGAGCATGGGAAGCTGAAAAGTCCTTGACTAGTGTAAGCACTGCTCAGCAGTAACTAAAACATCAGTGTGTTATCAACATTATTCCCATACTAAATCCAAAACACAGCACTATACCAGCTACTAGGAAGAAAATTAACCCTATCCCAGCTGAAACCAGGACAGCCACCTACAGGTATATCCCATGTACATCCTTACACTTTAGTTCTGACTTTTCTATCATTGCTTTTTTAGTGTTTGAGATCTGAGATCATGGTTTGAAGTTCTGTAACAAAGAGCTTTATTGTCTGTTCCTCATGTAATTCTTTTTTTTCTGGCGACTTTATCATTACGTCCCCATTGAGAACCTAAATTACCTAGCCTCATAAAAATTAAAGTGTAAATCTGAACAAAAAGTCTGCTTTTACAAATCATGCAGCTTGCAAAGTTTTTCAAACTATTTATGCAGTAGGAGTAGCGTTGGATAGTTAAGAAAGGAGGGAAGAAACCCACAGTAACAGCTTTGCGAGATTAAAGCGATATTGGATGCAAGTAATTTCTCTGTCTATTTGTTTTAGCCGTACACCAGTGAGTTACAGGGGAGGAATACAGAATTGGACAAAAGAATTGTATGGAGAATAAGACAGATCCAATGCTATTTGAAAAATTTTGGCATATTAAAAAATGCTGTTGGAAGGGGCTTGCAATCATCTGAAGTTCAAGGGTCCATTTAACCCTAAAACTTTAACTCAAGCTTAAGAGTAAATTATTTTTAATAAAGCACAGTAATAAACAAATCTTCGTTTGTTTGTAGTAAACAGTAAAATCTCACTGACTCTCTTTTTCCATATTTACTAAATTAAAAATATACTGGTCATGTTATGTTTGCCTGGAGAAATTTATTTTGTGTTAAGGTGATATTTGTTAATATGAGCATGTATGTAGTAACCAAGTATGTTCCA
This sequence comes from Aptenodytes forsteri, assembly GCF_000699145.1. Taxonomy (NCBI): domain Eukaryota; kingdom Metazoa; phylum Chordata; class Aves; order Sphenisciformes; family Spheniscidae; genus Aptenodytes; species Aptenodytes forsteri. The sequence goes on along the minus strand of NW_008795371.1, from coordinate 2,415,440 downwards.
ACTATAGAACAAAGACTTGAAGAGCCGAATCGTTCACCTGGAGGGTTCTTACCGATCCAGTAAAGAGGGACTTGTTGCTCAAATGGAAGCAAGGATCACAGAGCTAGAAGAACGACTTGAAAATGAAGAGAGGTGAAACTAGTTATGTTAAGATCAAAACATGCATGTTTATGTTTGTTAATATGGCCTCTTGCTAATATTAAGTCTCTAATACAATTAACTTGATTTTTTTTTCTCACAAGCACCAAATTAAAATGGTTACTGTTTCATACAAGTATTGCAAATTTTATTTTTGACTGAAAGCACACTAGAAGTTGCCTTATAAATTTAAAACTGGGCAGTGCTAACATGGTTCCATACCTCATTGTTTTATCAATGTCTAATATCAGTAACAGGCTTAGAAATACTAACTGTAGTTAACATTTCCATTTTCATGTTCACTTCATTGTTTAATCTTGGAGGAATGATTTTTTTTTTTCCCCCCCAAATGTTGCTCTGGAGACAGAAGAAATTCCCCTTAGCAGTTCATGCTTTTGAACAAATTTCTTAATATGTTGCATGGAATCAGTAAATCAAAGCAGGGGCCATTAGTATTTATCTAATTCTTAGAAGATTGCTAAGGAATTATGTCAGCAGGATTGGAAGTATTTCAGTTCCTTTTTTTTACAAGCCTGTCTTTTGTTTGTTTTGTTTTTTCTAGGGATAGAGCTAATTTCCAACTAAGTAACCGCAGACTTGAGAGAAAAGTGAAGGAGTTAATGTTGCAAGTAGATGATGAACATCTCTCATTGACTGATCAAAAGGACCAGGTAGAGGGAAAGACTAATATGCAAATATCTGATATTAATCCTACTAGCATAAATGATCATACATAAAAGATATGAGAAGAATATAGGTAGATACCGATTACTCTGTTGTTTATGAACTCCCATTTAGTGAGATTCGCAGTTCCCATTGTTATCATGTTCTTTTGCCTAGTACTAAATTGTTACTCATTTCTAAAATTGTGAAAAAGGAAGCAGTTACAGAACCAATGCTATAATTATTTTAAGAAATAAAGCCAATAACAGACAGTATATGATCCTATCAATATATACACCAACACATGATCCTATAAATACATACACCAACAAATAATATATTCTGTTTTGCCACCATAAAATTTTGTTTAAAGAAAGAAGCTATTTATTGTTAAATATAGGCTGTAAGTATTAAGCATACATTGATATTCTAATAGCAATGTGCTCTACCATTCCTGTGCTCTTTGTTGATTCCTTGCTTAAAACATGGTTTGTTTCAGTACGTGAGTCAAATAGTTAATAGTCTGCCTAGAGAATGAACAGTGTGTTTCAAACTGCAGACAGCTGTTAAGGGAAAAATCTGTTAAAATCCTCTGGATTTTTAAAACATATTTTATAGTATTTGTCTGGTAAAGTTGCTTAGGTTAGATACACTATTAGTGTATAAGTCTTATCAATAAGTCTTCCCTTATTGATAACCGGGTCTTGCTATCACATAATACTGTCTTACTCTACCAAAGCTATGTTTGCTTGTTGCTGATTTTAATTCTTAAGAAATTGTATCCCATCACTTTTCTCAAAGTCTCATGCTGACTTTCGAGTATTTCTGAAGCATAGGATTACAGTGTCACTACACTGGCAAAGTTGTGTCTTCATTCTCCCTCTCATAGATGCTGGAAGAATAAAATTCCTTTATTAAAATAATCCTCTAATCAGCTGACATGTAAATATTTCAGTTGAGTTTGCGTTTGAAAGCAATGAAACGTCAAGTTGTAGAAGCTGAAGAAGAAATAGACAGACTGGAAAGTGCTAAAAAGAAACTCCAGAGAGAACTGGAAGAGCAACTAGATATGAATGAACAATTGCAAGGACAGCTTAACGCTGCAAAGAAGGAATTAAGGTAGGATGATTTCTCAGACCTTACAATTATGTATCACACCACCACTCACAAGATTGATCTCTTTCTCCTTTAGTCCATAAACTGAGGGCTTCCTCTAACAAGCTTCAGGTTTGTCATAAGCAGACAGAGTTTAAGAGACAGACCTCTTCTGCATTTCCTTTCTCTACAAATGTTCTTCAACTCTTCCCAGGGTGCTCTAGGTGCCCAAACCTTCTTTCCAAGATCTGCCTGCTGAATAAAGTTATTGGCGTGGGGAATAAAAAATGGAAAAAGGTGATGGGACTCGACACTCTTATCAGTTGGAGTAATAAAAATTTCCTGCTAATGACTGAGAAGTACAGCTATCCTGTGTTAGTTTTCCTCAGCCATCTTTGAACATCTCAGTGCAAAGTTTATAGTTTCCCCTCTCTGTGACTTTAGTTAGAGATGCTTGAAAATATGATTGATTGATCTTCATCCTCTTGCATGTTTCTTTCACATAAGATGTAGTCTATGATACACTACCCCTATTGGAGCACAAGTTTCTCTGGCATCCTTTAAAAATGTAAATCCTACCTGTTAATGTTTTAAACTTTGCATCAGCGTTCTGCATGTAGATGTGCAGTTTTAATAGCAAAGACATGTGTATTTTTGTTTTAGTAGACTGAAGAAGTCGCCAAGTAAAGTGTTGGCTGATTCTGATGATGATGACGATGATGATTTCAGCACGGATGGTGATAGTCTCTGTGAAGTGCCTTCAGGAAATAACTTTTCAAAAGATGATGACACAAAAATCTAAATAAGTATTGAATCTGTGATTCCTTAAAAGTACTGGAAGAATAACATAAATTATCAAGAAACTGGGTATTCTAGAAGCCAAATGACATAAAGGGATTTAAGAGTTGGGAATATAATGTTTCCATCCATACTGTGCCATTTTCTTATTTAGATCTCCACTGTTTATTATAGAAAACAGGATTGCATTATAAAACAGATATAAAACACTAAGAGAGAGAGAGAGAGATAACTGCTACTGAAAACATGGGGATAATGTTTCACATCGGAAATGTGATTTTGCTAAAATTCTGTTTAAGTAAAAAGCCATCTGAAAGTAATTAAAAATTAGTTTGTAGTTATTAAAAGCTTTTCCCTAAAATTAAGGAAACCACAGAAGATTATTTAATAATTGTAAGTAGGGAGAAATGATGTATAAAATGTAAATATTTTAAACCTGATCTTTTTATTGACTACCTTAGTACTATTTTATAAAGTTTCAAATATTGTATAAATCAGTTTCATATGTAAAGTACTTAAATTTATACTGAATGCTATATTTGGGGTTTCACTAAGAAGAAAACAAATGAAAATGAATACGTTTTGTGCATTACAGAGCAGATTCACAGTTCCTGAGCCAGAAAGTACATTCCCATTTTAAAACCAGTGCAAGTTTTATTGTATGTATTCTGTATATTAGAGATCAAGTGTTAATCCTGCCTGTTGACTTTAAAAGGACCATCACATCTGCATGATGAGTGAGGCTTGCCTGCAACTTTCTTGTAAACTTCGTTTGGGAAGCTTTCTGTTCTTAATAGGGAAGGGTGAGAATGAGGTCAGTTATTATTTGGCATCTTTCATTTCCTGAAATGGGCTCCATACTGCCAGAGGCAGAACATTATAGGCCTGCTGATCTGAGGGCATCAGGACAGGCTTATCTTACAGTCTCTACACTCGTTCCAGTAAAATTACTTGTGGTCTTTGAATTAAGTACATGCTTAAATCTGTTTGTTAATTGATCCCAAAATTTTATGCACCTGGCAAGAAATTGCACGAAGGAAACACAAAGCATGTAATCTGATTTTTCTTTCTAAGCTGTTCTTGAGCATCTATTTGTGATATATTGCAGTCTATGAACATATATGCAGATATATGTTAGTGTTTCAGTTTACAGAAGTATCTGCATTTTGGGTTATCTGTCTGTTCAAAAAACTTTGTGGGAAACTTAAAAGAAAAAAAGCATTGCAGATTTTATTTTAAAAGCATTTTCCATTTTATCGCTAAAAATATTTTTTGCCATTTATATTACACCAGACCATTTTTGCTCCTTTGCAAACCTAGAATTCTAAGGAAAGGGCACTACTATGTAATTTTGTTAATAAACTATAGCTAAGTCCTGTCTGATTATTAGTATTTGTCCCCAGTTACAGGTTAGTAAGCACTTCTTCGTTGAATGGACCAAATAATAGTGTAATGTAATTGTAAAAAATACTTTAAACTGAAGTTGCTGGGAGCTTCCATTACTCCCACAAAGGCATCTACTGAAGAGGACAAATTTAACAGCTCTGAAAGTGAGGCTGATAGACTTGGTTAAGGCAAAAGTCCTGACAATGGCAGTATCCATTTTCATATGATTGTATGAAATGAAACTCCTGCCTGCAGGATCAGAAAGATATTTATGCATAACAGATTACAGACTCTTTTGCCATGTAATTCCCTTCAACTTGATTATGATGGTTTGAGATATATGGGAAATAATATGAGCGGCATAGTTGTAATACTCTGTCTCTGAATCTTGTATATCTTTTTCAAGTAGCATACATCATACAATTTTTTTTGCAGTACTAGCTTTACTATTTTGACAACATAGAAACAGCTTTTCCTCCAGGATCTGCACTATACTGTACTGACAATCATCATATATCCTGCTGTGATTTTTTTGTTGTTGTTGTTTCATTTGCATGTTTATGTAGGCTTAACTTTAAACAACTGATTCCAATCTCCAGTACTCTGTCCTAATGTTCATAGATGACTATTATTTCAAACCACTGGAAGAAAATCACTTAATGTTGCATCTACCTCGAGTTACACTAAACTGTACAAGAAAAATTCACTTAAAATAAACAGTCAGTCAGCTCTTTCAGTTCTACTTTGTATGTGCACATAGCTTGGTATGATAATTGAATTTCATATGGAAGACCCATGTGTTTAAAATATAACAAGAAAATAATTATCTGGGAAATACTGATGCTGTAAACAAGTTTCTGCATTTTCTTCTTTTTGGATAGCTACTTTCTTTGTAACTGGTAAAGCAGGTGGCAGGTGTAATAACTAGAAGACTCCTTTTCTCATTTGAACTTAACATAAGTTAGAAGGAGGGAGACGCATTTTTGCAGACTCCTAGTGGGAGACATCCTGCTTATTAGACCTTCCCCCCCCCCCGTCTTCATAAAAA